>NW_006297833.1:308720-309487 GCF_000327345.1 Myotis davidii
ATTACTTGTATGCCACTCTACATCTTTTTTGGTAAAACATCTGTTTACATTTTTAACCAGTGTTATTGGATATGATCTCTATTAAGGAATTTTGACAGTTTTGGATAAAAGTCCTTTCTCAGATATGTGATATACAAATATTTTCTCCAGGTTTCTATCTTTTCATCCTCTTAACAGTTACCTTTCAAAGAACAAAGATACTTAAATTTTGATAAAGTCCAGTTTATTGAATTCTTCATTCGTGAGTCATGTATTTGGTGTTGTATCAAAGAAATATTTGCCTAACCAAAGGTCACAGATACTTTCTCCTGGGTTTTTTGTTTATTTGTTTGTTTGATTTTTAAGGATAGTTTATTGATTTTAGAGAGGAAGGGAGAGGAAGAGACAGAAACTTGATGTGAGAGTACATGGATCACTTGGGCATGTGCCCTGACTGGGAATTGAATCATGACCTCCTGGTTCGTAAGTCGATGCTCAACCCCTGACCCACACAAGACAGGGCTATTATGGAAAATATTAAACTTTGATAAAAGTGGAGAGGAGAGTATAATAATCCCCAATCCACTCAGCTTTAATGATCAATATTTACTAGTCTTATTTTAAAAAAATATTTGTATTGATTTTTTAGAGAAAGGAAGGAAACATTGTTTAGCTGCCTCCTGCACAACCCCACCCCCAGCCCCGCCCCTGGCCCCCCGCAGATCAAGTACACAACCCAGGCATGTGCCCTGACCAGGAATTGAACCCCCAAACCTTTTGATGAATGG
>NW_006297833.1:309612-314862 GCF_000327345.1 Myotis davidii
TAAAAAAAAAAAAAAAAAAAAAAGTATTCCTTCCTTTTCAAGTTTCTGAAAAAGTTTGAATAGAATTCATACTACTATTTCTTCCTTAAATATGTAGTAGAATTCACAGTGAAGTCATCTGGGCCTCTTTTGTGGGAAGGTTTTTAACTCTAAATTCAATTTGATTAAAATATTTAGTGTTAACCATGCTATTACTTTTTATAAAATATATTTATATTGATTTCAGAGAGGAAGAGAGTGGGAGATAGAAACTCAATGATGACAGAGAATCACTGATTGGCTGCCTCCTGCACGCCTCCTACTGGAGATCAAACCCGAAACCTGGGCATGCGTCCTTGACCTTAACTGAACCCGGGACCCTTCAGTCAGCAGGCCAACACTCTATCCACTGAGCCAAACCGGCTAGGGCTATATATTACTTCTTGAATGAACTTGGGTAATTTGTGTCTTCCAAAGATTTGTCTGTTTCATCCCTCATCAAATTTATTGCCATAAAATAATTCATAGTATTTCCTTAGTGTCCTTATAGAATCTATACAACCTATTTCATTCCTGATAATAGTAAATTATGCTTTTTATCTTTTTTTCTTAATCAGTCTGGCTATTTACCAATTTTATGGATCTTTTCAAAGAAACAGCTTTTCTCTTGCATTATTTCCTCCATTGTTTTTATTTTCTATTGATTTTTGCTCTGATCTTAATTGTTTCTTTTCTTATGCTTTCTTTGGGTTTAATTTATTTTCCTTTTTCTAGTTTCCTCAGGTAGAAGCTGAAAGCACTGATTTGAGAACATTTGTTCTTTTCTAACTTAGGCCTTTAGTTTAAAAAATTTCCCTGATTATTGCTTTATGGCATCCTACAACTTTTGACATGTTTTCATTTCAGTTCAAAATACATTCTAATTTCCCATTCTATTTCTCCATTGACCCATGAGCAATTAAGAAGTATGTTATTCAGTTTCCAAATGCTTGAAGATTTTCCAAAGAGCTTTCTGTTACAGGTTTCTAACTTAAATTCATGTAGTCAGAGAACATATGTTTATGGCTTGAGTCTCTTTAAATTTATTGAGTAGGTTCCATGACCCATAATTGATCTGTCTTGATCAATATCCCATTGTGCACTTGATACAAACATGTACTAGGTGTACTGATTAATAATGGCAGACTTTGTAATCAAAGAAAACACGATAATTTCAAGAGAAACATCAAAAGTGCTTTATTCAAAGTAATGCCCATCACTAGCTACACATTTCCCCCATCTTTCAGGTAATTTGTGGATACCGTCCCTATAGAATTTTTCTTGTTTTGAGGCAAACCACTCAGAGACCCAATTTTTCACTTCTTCATACGTTCTGAAGTGCTGCTCAGAAAGTGCATGTGCCATCTTGATTACTTTTTGTTGGTAACGATCAATATTAACAGTTTCACCTCGCTCACAATACACTACACTTTCCTGATCTCACCAAACCCAGAGCACTGTCTTCTTTCCGAAGCGATTTGGCCTTGCAGTCGATGTTGATGACTGACCTGGATCAACCCATGATTTTGTGTGTTTGGGATTCTCAAAATCCACTTTTCATCACCAGTCAAAATTCGATGCAAAAAGACTTTCTTTCATGTCATTGAAGCAACATTTTACTGATGACTTTTCGGTTTTCCATTTGTCTTTCGTTCAGTTGATGTGGCACCCATGTTCCTTCCTTCAAAATCTTTCCCATTGCTTGTAAGCGATTGGAAATTGTTTGCTGAGCAACATTTAATCTTTCTACAAGTTGTTTCTGAGTGTGACACACATCGTCTTCATCCAATAATGCTTGTAATTGTTGGTCTTCAAACTTTTTTGGTTGACCTGGATGTTCTTTGTCTTTCACATTGAAATCATCACTTTTAAAGCATTTAAACCAGTGTTCTCAAGTATCTTGAGATAGAGAATGTTCACTATAAGCTTCCCAAAGTATATATTAACTTTTTCTTCAAAATAATGAATTAAAAGTTCCCACAAATGCTCTTTTTTTGGCATGAAATTCAACATTTTTAAGCATAAAAATATCTATGATGTTGAACACCTTCACAAAATTTGACATATGAAGTTTTAAAAGCCTGCTGTCAATACAACAAAACAGCATACATATCAAATCACATATATATCAACATATGTGTGTAACTCCATCTATTGAAAAAAATCCGCATTACTAACTGGTACACCTCGTATTTAGTTGTAGGTAGTTTTCTATAAATAGCAAACTGGTAGAGTTGTTCAAGTCTCCCATTTCCTTACTGATTTTGTCTCTTTTTTCTATAAATTTTTTAAAATATATTTTTGATTACAGAGAGGAAGGGAAAGGGAAAGATAGAAAGATAAATAATGAGAGAGAATCATTGATCAGCTGCCTCCTGCATGCCCCACACTGGGGATCGAGACTGCAACCCAGGCATGTGCCCTGACTGGGAATTGAACCGTGACCTTCTGGTTCATAGGCTGATGTTCAACCACTGAGCCATACCAGCAGGCCCTTTCTTCTATTACTGAAAGAGGCGTATTAAAATCCTTATCATTGTTTCTCTGTTTCTCCTTGCAATTCTATTTGTCTTCATCTCATATGTTTTAACGCCATTACTAGGATACACATTTAAAAATGGTATATCCATGTCCCCTTTACCTTTATCAAATGATATTCTTTGTCTGTGGTAATATCCCCTGCTCTGAAATCTACTCTGTCTGATATGAACATAGCTATTGCAGCTTTCTGTTGACTAGTGCATGGTGTAACTTTTAATCTACTTTTGTAGGGGCAGGGTGTCCCTCAGCCCGGTCTGCGCCCTCTCCAATCTGGGACCCCCCCCAACCCCCCAGTGGATGTCCGACTGCCGGCTTAGGCCCAATCCCACAGGCATCAGGCCTAAACCAGCAGTTGGACGTCCCTCTCACAATCCAGGACCACTGGCTCCTAACCACTCACCTACCTGTTTGACTGATTGCCTCTAACCGCTTCTGCCTGCCAGCCTGATCACCCCCTAACTGCTCCCCTGCTGGCCTAATTGACGCCTACCTGCTCCCCTGCCAGACTGATTGCCCCCAACTGCCCTCCCCTGGTGGCCTGATCACCCATAAGGCTTTTATTAGTATAGATATGACCCTTCACAGAAAATTTCACTAACCCTGCTTTACAATAAAGGCTTGACGATTAATCATTGCGGCCAGACACCAAGATTTCCTTTCTTTAAATAGTGGAGGGAATCATTATCTTATTTTTAAGTTGCCCTGAACATCAAATGAGATAATGACTTAGAAAAGTATAAAAGCACCATATAAAGACAACTTTCTTTTTCATGTACTGAAAAGACAATCAAGTGGTAAAATGAAAAACACTATTTTTATTCTCCCCCTTCCTTCCTTTACAGCCTTTAAACTGAAAATTAGAAAAATCTCACTCCTACTTTCATTTCTTTACATTCAATATTATTTTGTATTAGTTTTAGGTTTTATATTAGTTATAGAATAGTGGTTAGACAATCATATACTTTACAAAGTGTTCCCCGATATTTCCAGTACCTACCTGGCATCATACCATCATTACAACACTGTTGACTATATTACCTATTTAAGTGACAATAGGTTTACAGGTTCCTTCCCATCTTTCTTTTGTGTTGCTTATTCTTCCTTTTCTTTCTCACTTCTCCCCTCATTTTCTTTATATAGTATTTCAATTGGCCCTCAAAGCTCAGCCAAAGCACTGGGACACGCTTAATCCATTTTACAGACCAGGAAACTGAGGCCAATTCCAGTTGGCCGCGGAACTTGACTCAGCGTGCAGGGAGCCCTCACAGCCATGCTCTCTGCCCTTGAAGGGCAGTCGCAGGGCAAACAGAACAAACTTCCCATCAGGCTTCCAAGCCTCCTACTCAAGCACCTCTTCATCAGGGACGCTCCACATTTTTTCCTCGCCCCCGGTTCCCGCCCCCATTCTTTACTGCCCTGCTTCTCCAGAGCAGGTGGTAGGCTTCACACTCACCGCACAGGCATTGGCTGCCATGGGGCAGTGTAGGCGTGGGCTTGCTTTGGGGCCAAGGCGGGAGCAAGAGTCACTGCCTCTGAAGTGCGAAGGCCGCCCGGGTGAGGCCTGGTTAGTGCCGGGAGCTTCTCTGAATCATGTCAGTCAGTTGGGTACCCTGCAGTGCAGCACCCCTCCACTGAGGTGGCACCGCCCCTCAACCCCCGCCTCAGGGCTGCGGGTCTGCACCCCGCTGCCCAGGCATCCTTCCATGCCCCTTGTTCCCCTCCTGGCCGACCAGCATCTTGGGGCCACTGTAGAACCTCATTCTCCACAAGCGAGCCAGATCCTCGCCTGCCGGCCCCCTGCCCCGGCCCGAACACCCTCTGGCGCACCCCGCCATGCCAGCTTTTTGCCTTTGATCTATGGCATTGGTGACAGCACAATCCTAGCAAGCCTGGTACCCTGAGGTGCACAGGGTCAGTTCTTTGCCCAGAATGTTAGAGGTTGCAGGCGCATTTGCAGATGTCGCCCAGAACCTACTGGTGAAGGCAGCGCCTGTGTGGGGTATCCTCAGAGGGACAGTGCAGTGCCACTCTGCTTCGCCAAAGCCGCCCCTCAGGCCTCGCACTGCTGCTAGCTAGGTCTTCACCCTCACCTGGGTCACCTCCGTTCTTCCACATTCGGCCTTCATCCATCCCTCTCTCCTGCAGTGCTTGCGCTCCAGGCCCAAAAGCAAAGGACCAAGGCTAAGAAGGACAAAGCCCAAAGGAAGTGAATCTTGAACCCCCACACCTCCTCTCGGTGTCACATCTTGAATGGGCACCCTGCAGCCCAGCCACATGGCCTCTGGGCAGCCTGGTAGAGTCCGTCTCTGCGAAGCTGTGGCTCTGTGGCCAGAGGCCTGTCCTGGGGAACTGTGGAGAGGCCCCACCTGGGTCTCAGCAACCACGTGCCTGCTGGAGAGGGCTGTTGGAGGAGGACTGGAGCCCATCCGTCATTAGCTCCCCAACTCCAGAGGAGGCACCACAGGCTCACGTCCCAGCCACAGGCCCGGCTCCCCTCTCCCCGCTGCTGAGCAGTCATGACATTACAGAGCCCCGGCCTAATTTGCATATTCCTCTATTATATAGGACCAGAGGCCTGATGCACAAAACTTGTGCAAGGGGCTCGGCCCCTGCTACCGTGGCTTCATCCAGAAGGTTGTCCGGAAGGACATCCAGTCTAATTAGCATAGTATGCTTTATTATTTTATATAT
>NW_006297833.1:314915-322972 GCF_000327345.1 Myotis davidii
CACATTCCCCCTTCATCCAGCCCTCTCTCCTGCAGTGCTTGCGCTCCAGGCCCAAAAGCAAAGGACCAAGGCTAAGAAGGACAAAGCCCAAAGGAAGTGAATCTTGAACCCCCACACCTCCTCTCGGTGTCACATCTTGAATGGGCACCCTGCAGCCCAACCACATGGCCTCCGGGCGGCCTGGCAGTCGGTCTCCGCAAAGCTGTGGAACTGTGGCCAGAGGCCCCACCTGGGTCTCAGCAACCACGTGCCTGCTGGAGAGGGCTGTTGGAGGAGGACTGGAGCCCATCCGTCATTAGCTCCCCAACTCCAGAGGAGGCACCACAGGCTCACGTCCCAGCCACAGGCCCGGCTCCCCTCTCCCCGCTGCTGAGCAGTCATGACATTACAGAGCCCCGGCCTAATTTGCATATTCCTCTATTATATAGGACCAGAGGCCTGATGCACAAAACTTGTGCAAGGGGCTCGGCCCCTGCTACCGTGGCTTCATCCAGAAGGTTGTCCGGAAGGACATCCAGTCTAATTAGCATAGTATGCTTTATTATTTTATATATATATGTAATTATGTATGTTTATATATATATATATATAATTGATTTCAGAGAGAAAGGGAGAGGGGGGAGAGACAGAAATATCAATGATGAGAGAGAATCATTGATTGGCTGCCTCCTGCACACCCCACACTGCGGGATCAAGGTCACAACCCAGGTATGTGCCCTTACCAGGAATCAAACTGTGACCTCCTGGTTCATGGGTCGATGCTCAACCACTGAGCCACACCAGTCAGACTACTTTTGTCTTTGCTTAAATAGGTTTCTTGTCAGCTTCATATAGTTGGATCTTGTTGAGGGTTTTTAATCGACTCTGAAAATCTCTTCCTGTTTCTTAGAAGTTTAGGCTACTTACATTTAATATGATTATTGATATGGTTGGGTTTAAATCCATCTACCATCTTGCTATTTGTTTTCTATTTGTTTCATCTGTTCTTTATTCCCCTTTTCCTTTTTCTGCCTTCTTTAGAATCAACTGATACTTTTATTTCATTTTATCCCCTCTCTTACTAGCTGTAACTGTATGTTCTATTACTGTTGTAGTTGCCTTAGGTCTTATAGTACATGTATTTAACATATCACCAACTGTCTTAATCTACTGGGGCCATGACAAAATACCAAACACTGGGTGGCTTAAACAACAGGAATTAAAGATGAGAGTCTAAACAAAGGTGCCAGTGATGCTGGCTTCTTCTGAGGCCTCTCTCCTTGGCTTGCAGACAGCCATCTTCTTGCTGTGTCCTCAAAGCAACAGGCCTTTTCCAGAGCATGTGCATCCCTGGTATTTGTCTTCTTCTACGGATACCAGTCATACTGGAATAGGGCCCCATCCTTAAGACCACACTGAACCTTAATTACCACTTTAAAGGCACATTACCAAATACTATCACATTAAGGTTTAGCGCTTAAACATATAAATTTGGAGGAGATACAATTCAGTCCATAATACCCACTATCATAGTCTTAAACTGCTACAGATATAGTATAACAAGCTCACAATATTATACTTCCATTTCTCCCTTCCCAGACTTTGTGCTACTATCATCATACATTTTATTTCTACATATGTTATAAACCCTAAAATACAGTTACCATTTTTGCTTTGAAGAGTATATTATCGTTCAAAGAGACTTAAATAATACAGAATGTTTCTTATATAGTTATATGCCATTTTAGTCAATGACTGACTGTTTATATGATGGTGTTCCCATAAGAATATAATTGAGCTGAAAATTTCCTATCGCCTAGTTACGTCATAACATTACTCACATACGTGTTTGTGGTAATGCTGGAGTAAACAAACCTAATTGTACTGCCAATCATATAAAAGTGTAGCATGTACAATTATGTACAGTATATAACAACAATAATAAACTGTTGCTGGTTTATGTATTTACTATACTATATTTTACCACTGGAGTATATTCCTTTCTACCTATAAAAAAAAATTGCTGTAAAAGTTCACTGTGTTACACCAGCAACAGCCCCTTATATCTAGTGTTTACCATGTCTGTTGATTGCATCATTTTTCCTTATATTTGACTTAATCTCATGTTGTATTGTAGTTACTACATGCCATGCAGGTTTGTAGCCTAGGAACAAGTCTATACCATATAGCCTACATATGTAGTAACTATACCATATAGGTATCTGTAAGTACACTCTATGATGTTTACACAACTACAAAATCATCTAACAACTCATTTCTCAGAATGCATTTGCTACGTTAAGCAGTTACTATTTTCGGCACGCTTCAGTTCTTTGTATAGATCCAGATTTCCATAGGGTATTGTTTTCCTTCTGCCTGAAGTACTTCCTTTAACATCTATTGAAGTATATTTCTGCTGATGGTGAATCCTTTCAACTAATGTGTATCTGAAAAAGTTTTTTTAATATTTTTAATTTGTTTTATTTTTAAGTAATTTACGACTCACAGTAAGTGGTACCCTTCACCATGTTTCCCCAAAGACATCTCAGATAACCACAGTATATTTTCAAAACCACAGAATTAACATTAGGGCAATAGGTTTAACTAAATTACATCTTACTCAAATTTCACCAGACTTTACATGCACTCATTTGATTTCATTTTTTAAAGATATTTTTTCCAAGAATAAACTTCTAAGTTGACATATTTTTACTTCCTATATTTTAAAGGTATTGCTCCATGGTCTTCTGGCTTACACTGTTTCCAACAAGAAATATACTGCCATTTGTACCTTTGTTCTTCAGAAATAAATATTTTTTCCTCTAGTTCTTATTTGCTGTGCCTTCGTATAGTTATCCCCCCGCCCCGCTCTCCACAGGATTCCTTTGTGCTTGTATTCTTTGGGCTGCCTGGATTTGTGGGTTTACAGTTTTCATTCAATTTGGAAAGTATTTGCCCATTATTTCTTAAAATGTTTTTTTCTGTGCTCCCACACCTCCCCTACCCTAGTTCAGGGACTCCAAATACATGTGTGTTCGAATGCTTTAAGTTATCCCATAGCTCACTTTCTGCCTTTAATCCCAGTCAATATATTTTATATTTCAGATATTATAGTTTTAAATTTTAGAAGTTTGATTTGGATTTTAAGTATCTTTCATGTATATAATGACATATTTAATCTTTTCTGTAAGCTTCCTGAACATATGGAATACAGTTCTAACAATGGCTTTGATGTTCTTACATAAAATTGATTTCTAGGTCAATTTTGATTGATTACATTTTCTTCTCTTCATGTGTACTATTCTCCTACTTATTTGAATATCTAATTTTTTATTAGATGCCAAATATTGTTACTTTTATCTTGTTGGATGCTGAATTTTCTTAATTCCTATAAATAACCTTCAGCTTTGTTCTCCATCATAATTAAACTGCTTAAAATTTACTCTGATACTTTCAGGTATTGCTTTTTAAAGCTTTATTAGGAAAGACCAAGGCAGCCTTTATCTTTGGCTTATTTGGCCCAATACTGAGGCAAAAGACTTCCTGTAACCTACTTGATGCTTCATGAATTATGTTTTCCATGTTAGCTGGTGAGAATGGGAACTATTCTTGGCCTTGTATAAGCTCTGAGAATTATTTCCTGTGATCTTTTCAGAAATTTCTTCTTCTAGCTCAAGTAGCCTTTTCACCCATATCTTCTGATCAGTACTCAGATGAAGAGTCAAGGGAAACATTAGCAAGTGTCCAAATTTCTCTGAGTATGAGCTCTCTCCTCTCCAGTACTTGCTCTTGTGAGCTATAACCACCTTGGGTTCTGTGAACTTTCAGTTTCCTATCCTTAATTAGATTTGCTCCACCTGAGTTCCTTCTCTAGGCACCAGGTCTGGAATCTTCCCCTAGGCCAGGGGTGGGCAAACTTTTTGACTAGAAGGCCACAATGGATTCTTAAACTGGACCGGAGGGCCGGAACAAAAGCATGGATGGAGTGTTTGTGTGAACTAATATAAATTCAAAGTAAACATCATTACATAAAAGGGTACGGTCTTTTTTTTCAATAGTTTTATGAATTTCAAACTGCCGGATCTGGGCCAGGCCTTAGTTTGCCCACAGCTGCCTTAGGCAGTAAGCTGAAGCAATAATAGAGCTCATCTCATTTGTTTCCCACCTATCAGGGATCAGTATCCTCCACTAACTGATACTTAATGTCCTGAAAATTATTCTTTCATATATTTTGTTCAGTGTGTTTGCTATTTCTGAAGAGAAAATAAGTCCAATACCTGTTCTTCCATCTTGGCCACAAGACAAATCTAATGGTGATGTTTACAAAACACAAAGTATTCTGATTTGACGTTAAGTTAACAATATATAAAAATTAGCCAACTCCTTGTTTTGGTTAGATCAAACAATAGTAAAAAGTAAAGAGAAACTTTGCAATTATCATTTCAAACAATTGGTGAGTAAATCAATTATTGTCCTATAAAGCTCATTTGTTTTTTCAAATTTAGTTTTGGTTTCTATATCATCTCTTTCCAGAACAGATAAATTATGTCACAACTAAATATCCTTTTGATAATGCAGATATCTTTGCAGCATCAAGTCATGGAGTCTACACCCTAAATACTTCTCAAATTCAACTATTTCTACTTATTTCACTGACAGTGCCATAGTCTAGGCCATCATTGTCTCTACTCATATTAACTGCAACATCATCCCAATGGACCAACTTGAGGTCTCTTGCTCCACTCCAATCCATCTTTTATTTTTCAGCCAAGATAAAGGAGAGTAAGAAAGAAAGTAGAAAAAGAGAAGAAAAGAGGAGGAAAAGAGGGAAGGAAAGTGGGAAGGAAGTTTTATTTAATAACTTTATTGCTGAAATCCAATTAGATCAACCAGGTCAAGTCTCCACTGTCTTTGATTAAATTCAGTCAATAAGAAAACAGGAGATAAAATGTTAATATTAATCTAAACCTTATCTACTTTTCCCCAATACCTACAACTCCAATATCCCATCTGCACTACTAGTCCTCTCTCTTCGGTGGAGAAACAAAGGAGCATAATTAAGACTAAGGTAAGACTCATGGCCATAAAGAGCAGCCCTATTCAGAGCTATTTATACGAGTCTTCAGTGTTCATAAATAACACAGAATAAAGAGGAACAGGGTGAGATGAAAAGGAGAAGTCAAACAGCTAACCAGATCCTCCAAGTTCACATTTTTACAAGATATTTTTTAAATAATGGTTTATTTCCCCATATTTCAAGCATACCCAAGTATGCTCAATTTAAAATGTATTATCAAAATGTACTCAACTTCTGACCCATCAAGATATATTTATAACCTATCAAGATTCACCTCATAAAAGTTCACATCTAAATACAACTACTATTTTGAAAATAGTCTAGTATCACAATTTACAAATTGCCTGAAGCAAGCTGGGTCCTCTGACAAACACTCCAAAAAAGAAAATATGGTAAGAGATAAAACAGAGAACTTATGTACTTATATGCATAGCCCATGGACACGGGCAACAGGGTGGTGAAGACCTGGGAGGGAGAGGAGGGGTATAGGTACTAGACGGAGGGGGGAAATGAGGGGAATTGGGAGACATTTATAATACTATCAACAATAAAAAATTTTTTTTTTAAAAAAGTAAAGAAAATATGATATCCTAAATGTCAGAATCAAATTGATGAAACCAGTGAGAGTTGGTTACTAGTGCTTCCAAGAAATTCTCATCAGTGTTCTTTTAAATATAAGTTCTCTTACTTATAATGTGACTATCTTGAGAAAGTAGCATGTGTAATACCAGAACCTGCCAAATGAAAAACAATTAATAATAAACTTGATATATTATGGTAGAATTAATCAGAAAAATTTTCATGAATTGAGAATTAAGTAATTCTGTATATATAACGGCTGAAAATTACAGGCACATAAATTTCCAAAAATACTCATTAGTTCACTCTTTATAAAGTTTGTCAAAAATAAGTAATATTATAAACATTATTCTTGGGAATAGTTTGAGAATATGTATCAAAATGAAAAATAAACATGCCCTTTGACCTAGTACTCCCACATCTAGGAGCTACAGATAAGGAGAAAATCAACCAACTAAAAAAGATTAAGATGATCACATTTATTTATCATCTTTCTTAAAAGGAAGCAACTAAAATAGCAGTAGTAAAAGGGTTATGTGGATCATTAGTATGTAGCCATTAATAATCATTGGCATTACACTGACATTAGTGAAATGCAAATTAAAACCACAATGAGATATCACCTCACAACTGTCAGAATAGTTATATCAAATCACTAAAAAAAAAGTATTGGCAAAGATGTGGACAAAAAGGAACCCTTGTGCACTGTTGTGGGAATGCAGACTGCTGCAGCCACTATGGAAAACAGTATGGAGTTTCCTCAAAAAAAACCTTTATATATGGAATCTAAAGAACAAAATAAATGAGCAAACAAAACTGAAACAGAGTCATAGATACAGAGAACAGACTGGTAGTTGCCAGAGGGAAGGGGGATTGGGGAACTGGGTGAAAAAGGTGAAGGGATTGAGTACAGATTGGTAGTTACAAAATAGTCACAGGGATGTAAAGTACAGTATAGTCAATAAAATAACTATCAGTGCCAGGTGGGTACTGGAAATATCAGGCGGAACACTTTGTAAAGTATGTGATTATCTAAGCACTGTGCTGTATACCTGAAACTAATACAAAATAAAATTAAATGTAAATTGTAAATAATTTTTTTTAAATCATGCGCATTGATATATTTTCATGTAACCATGGAAAGAGACCTATATCACTATTGAGTAAACATAAAATAAAATGATAAAATAAAATAAATAAAGTAAAATAATAAAATAAAAATTTGGCAACAATTATACTAAATTGCTATTTATGTAAAATGGTGTGTCGATTATTTCTAAGAGAAAGGAGAGGCGAAGAATGTGCATGTGTGCATGTGCATGTGTGTAAAAGGATGCTAACTAAAGATGCTCTGGCTGGTATATCTCAGTTGTTTGGGCATCGTCCCATGCACCAAAAAGTTGCCGGTTCGATTCCTAGTCAGGGTACATGCCCAAGTTGCGAGTACAATCCCCGATGGGGGGCATGCAGAAGACAGCCAATCCATGTTTCATTCTAAAACTGATGTTTCTCTCTCTCTCCCTCCATGTCTAAAAAAATAAAATAATAGATGCTCATTATAATAATGTTAAGAGAGATGTCAACTCTGTAAACTAGATTCATTTTTGCTTCCTTCTTTGTACTTCTTTGTAGTATTTATTTTTTTCAAATATATATAAATTTTACAAAAATGTTTTAGGAAAGTTTGTTAAAATTTGTAAAGCATGAAGCCACTTACCCTTTTCTCTACATCATCACTGAATGGAGTAGTACTACCACAAGAATTCACATAGCCCGAGAGAAACCAAGATGGCGGCATAGGTAAACACCGGAAATTGCTGCCTTGCACAACCACTTCAAAAATACAACTAAAAGACAAAACGGACATCATCCCGAACCACAGGAAGGCTGGCTGTGTGGAAATTCTACAACTAGAAAGAAAGAGAAAAGCACACTGAGACTGAGAGGAGGTGTGGAAGTAAAGTGCAGAAGTACGGAAGCGCACGTAAAAAGGGCTGGCAACTGAGGACGCGGCTGTCTTTTTGAATCGGGAGGGAGTCTCAAGCTCCCAACTGCTCTGAACTCCAGTTCCAGGCGAGTTTCTGGGGACCCAGACTCATACGGGGAGAAACTAGACTGTCTGGCATCAGGCAGAACTCAAGGGCGGCTTTCTCTCAGAGGTGCCTGCAGATATTACCATATGACACTGAGAACCGGGGCCTCTCAGGGCAGGGCTGAGGATCACCCATAGCTGTTTGCTCCGCCCTGTGGATTCCCTGAGACCCCGCCCCACCCAAGCTGTGCGCAGAGGCTTTTGCATATGAAAGGCCTGGCCCTTTGCAATCCGAAAATTACCTAACAAACTACAACTGGATCAGAAAAACCCAAAACATCCAAAAGAAGGCCCAAGGCCCCACAATAGCTTGCATTGCTTCACAGCTGG
>NW_006297833.1:324422-347571 GCF_000327345.1 Myotis davidii
GGGGCAGAGAGAAACATCTGTAATAATCTGAATAAAGATTTAATTAAAAAATTTTTTTAAAAAGAATTCAAATAGCCCTAGCTAATCTGTTCAGTGGTTAGAGCATCAGCTCATAGACTGAACTGTCTCAGGTCCAATTCTGATCAAGGGCCGGTCCCTGGTTCTAGGCTCAATCCCTGGTGGGATGCATGCAGGAGGCAACCAATTGATGTGTCTCTCTCACTGCTGTTTCTCTTTGTCTCTCTCCCTCCCTTCCATTCTCTCTAAAAATCAATGGGAAAAAAGTATCCTCAGGTGAGGATTAACAACATTAATAATAATAATAATAAAGTGCAAGTGATGTTTAAAAACAATTCACATAAAATATTCAATATTTAAATTGAGACCAGTAGAACCAATGTATATCAAAAAGCAAAGTCTGTATCTGGAGGATAGATGATAAATTAACTTTTTCTATTTTTATTGATTTCAGAGAGGAAGGGAAAGGAAGAGGGAGAAACATCAATGATGAGAATCACTGATAGGCCACCTCTTGCATGTCCCCTACTGAGGATTGGGGATCGAGCCCACAAAATGGGCATGTGCCCTGACTGGGAATCAAACTGTGACTTCCTGATTCATAAGTTGACTGACACTCAACCACTGAGCCACACCAGCAGGCACTATATGACATTTAAAAATAAAAAAACAGATGAACTCCTCTTTTACTTAAAAGTTAATTACATGTCAAAGTCCTCCAATAACAGTAATCGTTAATGGACATGGAGGCATATCACCTAGTTATTTCTCAATATTACTCTCCCTATTTATATGTCAATTATCCCAGTAAAGCTGGGGGGGAAATATTAAGCCTCCCTAAAAGGAGAAAAAATAAATTCATTTAGGTCAGATAATAAGTAAAGTAGCCCAGGAAAGTGAAACCATCACAGCATTCCAGAGAGGTAAGAATTTCTTTATATAACTCTAACTATCTTCTATTCTTATGTACATCTTCTTTCTATAGCTATACAATAGTAAAACCTATCTATCATGTTGCATAGTAACAGAGATTACCTAGAAGCATTCTATCTAAGCAATAATCCTGCCATATTTAATCACAAAACATAACATATATTAAGATTTTTCAAGCATTTTTCCATAATGATATTTTGTCACAAAACTGTAACAAACAAAAATTTAAGAAAATGGCCCTGGCTGGGTAGCTCAGTTGGTTGGAACATCATCCCATATACCAAAAGGTTGCAGGTTTGATTTCCAGTCAGGGCACATATGTAGGTTATGGGTTCCATCCCCATTCAGGGTGCGTACAGAAGGCAACCGATCAATGTTTCTATATCACACCAATGTTTCTCTCTCTTTCTCTCTCTCTCTCTCTCTCTCTCTCTCCCCACACACACCCCCCACCCCTCTCCCTTCTTCTCTCCCACCCTTCTTCTTCCTCTAAATTCAGTAAAAAACATATCCTCAGGTGAGGATTAAAAATAATAATAAATTTAATAAAATATATAAAACATTCAATTATAGGACTAATATTAGGCCAGAGACTCATCTCACCAGCTAATCTTTAATCCAGGTTCATTCATTCAATTATTTGAGTAGCAACACACAAGACACTGTGCTAGGCACCGTGGAGAAAAACGATATAATAAATATAGCCACTGTGTTCTTGAAATTCACAAACTGGCATTTCACAGGCATAAAATATGCAGTGAACCTAATTCCACAACCCCAAGTGCTCAGAACATCCACATATCAAAAAAATATTAATTATCTATAGTGTGCCTTAAACTGCTAGCTGATAAGAGAAGTTACATATATATTAATTAGAGTAATGTAAAATCTAGGGGAAAGTTATATTCTTATTGATTAAAGCTGTCTAATTTGATTATAAGGCCATATGTTTGAACTGAATTGTAAACGACAAGTTTGCTGAGAGGGAAGAGCACACCAAGCAAAGTGAATATTCAAAGGCAGAGGCAGAAAAGAGCATGGCACTCTTCTTCACAGTGCAAATAGTTCAGTAGGTCTGCAGCAGTAATCAGGAGAGGGATACCTTACAGACCTTTCTAAAAGATATGAATTTTGTTCTAATGACAAAGAACAGATGACAAAAACTAAAAACAAATTCAGATCATCACTGAGGTAATGGTGATTGAAAGATAAGGCCAGTAGCAGGAAACCAGATAAGAGACTACAATAATAACAGTCCAGGTAAAAAAAATAAAGGTAGGCCTAAATTATAACTCAGTGATATTAAAAGTGAAGACAATTTCAAAGTAGCACAACCAAGAGTTTCAGTGGCTGAAGGCTGTGGCCGATAAGGAAGATGGAAGAGTCAAGCGCTTACAATTAAGTAACTGTGTGGTATCAATAACCAAGACAAATAGTGGGCATAAACTTGTGAATGAGTGTGTACAGTTGTGTGTAAATGACAGAAAAGATGTGGTGTTGATTGTACACATGTTCAATTTAAAGCAGCAGTTGCCAACCAGTGGTCCGCAGACCAGTGGTGGTCCGTGAGGTCCGAAAGGTTGGCGACTGCTGATATAAATGAACATGTTCAGAAGAAGTTACTATTTAGAGTGAGTACAGAGGAGTGGAAGAATAATAAAATATATCTTGGAGTTCAATGTGAATGGGAGCAGCTGAAGTAATGAAGATATGTGAAATCACCGATGGGCACAGGGTGGAATAAAAGAGAAAATAGTCAAGGACAGAGCTTGGGAGAGTTCCTAAAGGCAAGGCAAAATGGACAAGAGATTCCCAAAAGAGACCAAGAACAATCTAAGAACTAAGAAAATAAAAATTTTAAAGAGACAGGAATGGTCAACAATGTCAAATGTAGCAGCAGTCAAGGGTAGTTAGGTAACCTTATTAAAAAGAATTTTAATAGGGTGGTCATAGTTAAAGGCAAAATGCTAGGAATTAAGGGATAAATGACAGGTGAAAGAGTAGTGACAATAAGTAGGAAGCCTTTCTCAGTCTATATCAGTTTCCCAAATGTACTGAGCACAGAACATTTCCTCATGAGCATTCTTTTGTTCTGATGCTTCCAGAACGGGAGAGACTTCAACATGACATGTTTATAAGCTAGGAGGAAGAAATCAATGTCAAGGGAACGACTGTCTAAAACTGAAAAGGGCTAAATAATAGAATAAATTAAAGAAAGAAATAAAGACATGTTCTGAAGCATATAGTAAAAAAAAAAAAAAAAAACACCCACTTGTCTGATCAGGAAGAAAAATAGTGAGCAAAGGTATGATTGAAAATGTTGTACAGAAGTAGAACGCTGACACATGAAGTAATTCTCACTGACCTTTCCAACCCTTCTGAAAAAACAAAAGTCATTTACTCAAAAGGGATGAGGGGAGAGGAGAGCAGGTTTTAGGAGAACATTAAAGGTTTAGAATAGCAGCTACAGAGAACAGAAGAAGAGGGTATAGGTGTAATGGGGGAAAGTAATAGATATATGGTAATGCCATTTTTTTATTATTATTATTCATTTCAGAATGGGAGAGAAAGATATAGAAACATCAATGATGAGAATCACTGACTGGCTGCCTCCTGCATGCCCCCTACTGGGGACTGAGCCTGCAACCTGGGCATGTGCCCTTGACCGAAATTGAACCCAGGACCTTTCAATCCACAGGCCAACGCTCTATCCACTTAGCCAAACCAGCTAAGGCGGTAATGCCATTTTAGCTGCATCATGGTTCTATACCTCTTCAAGCCCTGAGAGACTCTGAGCAGGTGGGTTGCAGTTTTGTCCATATATATCCAAATCCATTCTATCTAAAGTCCAAATGATCCTATTTCTTGGGGCCTAGGGACTAGAAACCACCTGAAAAAATACCAAAACTCATGACTAAAGATTCAAGTATACCCAGTACATTTACAAAACAAGCAACCAGAATTCACAGGAGAATTTTTGGGTCAAGAGATTTTAATGTGAGAATTCTTGTAATTAAACACTTCTTACAAGAAAGGCCATTTAATAAGACCACAGAGGGGGGAAAACAGTAATACTAATAATTTGAACTTTAGAAAAATGAAAAACCTTGAATTCACATACAGATTGATCAGGCAGAGGGAAGAGTAAACATTCTAGGTAAAGGCTGAGAAAAGATAAAAGTGAATTCACAATTAGGTGGAATAAAGTATTGCTGACATGGAGTCTCAGGTAACCTTCCACCAACCATCTGATTGGTGTTTGGGCTCAGATCACGGAAAAATACAAAATGAAGTGGCTTTATTACTTAACAACATTGTCAAGAAGTAATTAAAGTTACTACCAGGCTCAGAAAATTGAAAAATATCAAGAATAGTTGGATAATGTTAAGCTTAGAATTCTAAAAATTGAAGATCCTCTAACATTTCAAAATAAATCACCATCCTATGTTCTAAATCAGTTGTGATAATAAAACTAAGCAGTTTATAAGTCCCAGAAAACCTATAATCATTTTTTAAAAATATATGAAAATCTTAGAAGATAATGCCACAACTTGCATATATTACCTAATAAAAAAAATTAAACAGCAACATTTAGAGATAAGCAAAATACCTGAAGGGACCCTGGCTAGGTGGCTTGGTTGATTGGAGCATTGTCCCATTCACCAAAAGGTTGTGGGCTCGATTACTGGTCAGGGCACATACCTAGGTAGCAGGTTCAATCCGCCAGTCAGGGCATGTTTAGGAGGCAACCAATCAATGTTTCTCTCTCACATCTATGTTTCCTTTCTCAATAAAAATATGCCCTCCAGTGAGGATTTAAAAAAATACCTTAAGAATACAAAAATAATAAAACAAACACATACCTAGTTTCAAATAGTTACAATCCAGTGGAAAAAGACAAATAGGTAAGCAAAGAGTATAAAAACACAATGCAATAAGTCTTAAACAATACCAAGTATTGTGGGAACAGTAAAAAAAAAAAAAATTTAGCAGGGGTCCAAGATGGCAGCAGGCAGGATGGCAGTAAGAAAGAGAGTGTGAGTGAGTGAGTGAGTGAGTGAGTGAGCGAGCGAGCGAGCAAACAAAAGGAGAGTGTGCGGATGTGTGGGGCATGTATGTGTGAGTGAAGGCCAGTTATATTCCACAGGACTGCGGGGGTCTGGTGTACCAGACTCACCTAGCCAAGCAGCCTCTACTACCATTGAAATCTCTCTCGGGGCAGCTGGCCCAGCCGCAGAGACCGCGCCATCTTGAGGGGGGAGAGCGGCTGTGGTTGGGAGCCCACCCTCACCTCCACCCGGGGAGACCTTGGACACCACCTGGGACCCTACAGCCACACCAGCCAGGGACCAACTGCCATGGGTGCCAACCCACAAACAACGAGACTCCAGCCTCCCTGACCACAAGCTCCTAAAAAAGTCTGTCCTGGGGAAGACAAAATGGTGACCAAATAGGCGGACAGGTCTGGCACCTTCTCACTGAGCAGATAGAAGGAATAGCTGAATCAAATAACATCCACCCTGAATTGGCGAAGTAAACACAGCTGGAGAGGCAATCCATGGACGGAAAAGTCAGAGCTAGCCAGGAAACTGGGTAACCGGTGGGATCGGGGAATCTGGGCTGGAGGGAGAAACACGTGCAGCCTGGACTGAGCTGAACCAACACCATGTCCCTTAGGGGCAAGTGTAACACTCAACTGTGGAAGGGTGTCCACAGGGCTTCTGGCAGTGGGGACTCTAGACCTAAGCCCACAGCCATGGGAGGCTGCGCCCAGGAAGGCAGCCTGAAGTTCTGCACCGGCTGTGCAGTGCCAGGGGGAGAGAAACGCACAGCAGCTTGGGTGCGTTTATATTCTCCTTGCTTTTACTCGCTAAACGCAGGATCTTTCAATTATAAGCATTCTCCCTGGCTGCAATGCAGGAGAAGGTGGTTTTGTGGAAGCTGGGGAACAAATTAGGGAGAGGCAATCAGGAGGCCAGTTCTGGAAGAATCCAATCCCTCCAACCCTGAACTGACATTTTTCTCCTGGAGACCAGGCCGCTCCTAGAAGCTCAGCGACACCCAGCCTTGAGCTCAGCAAGGAAAGGAGGATTCAAAATATCCCCAGAGAGCCCTTGGGGGCTGGGTTGAGGGGCCATTTGGTCCGGGAAACTAATACAGAAACACCGCCACCTAAAGGCAGTGTCAGAAATAGATGCCTGTGTAAAGATGACTGAAAGCAGGCAGAGTGGTCCCTCCTGGCTGGCACAGAGGAGCTGTGGATCGCTGGGAGCTCCAGCACGGTGCTGTCTAGCAGGAAGCCGAGGTGTGGCAGGCAGAACAGTGGAGAGGGGTCTCAGACCAGCCCCTATGGGGCATTAAATACTCAGCTGAAGCAAATAACCTTCACTACATTTTTTTAAAACTTTTA
This sequence comes from Myotis davidii, assembly GCF_000327345.1. NCBI lineage: Eukaryota > Metazoa > Chordata > Mammalia > Chiroptera > Vespertilionidae > Myotis > Myotis davidii. The sequence continues at coordinate 330,784 of NW_006297833.1, forward strand.
CTTAAGAAACTAAAATTATTTTTCTTTATTTTTATTAGTAGTACTATTATTATGTTTTTAGCCTTTTGTTGTTTTTGTTTTTGTTTTGGATTAGTGTTCTACATTCTATTTTTATTTATGTTTTTAATCATTACTTTATCTCATTTTTTCCTTTATGCCAACCATTTCTTCCTAACTTCATCCTTTTTCATCCTGTTTCTCTTCTCCTGTTCCTGCTTTAGTTTTTCTCTTTTCACTCCTTGCTAAAAATTGATCTTCTTTATCTGCTTTACTGACGCATTACTATTACATTAGTCTCTATTGCAGTGGTTCTCAACCTTCTGGCCGTGTTATGAATCGTAATGTAAATATTTGATATGCAGGATGATCTTAGGCCACCCCTGTGAAAGGGTCATTCGACCACCAAAGGGGTTGCGACCCACAGGTTGAAAACTGCTGCTCTATTGGCTTACTCATATATCTAATTTCCCCTCCCATGCTGATGTTTCCCAACTCTCTCACCCTTTCCCTTCCTCTCTGAAATCAATAAAAATATATTTTTAAAAAAGAATATAAAGAGGAGCCCTAGCCAGTGTTGCTCAGTGGTTACAGTGTTGGCCAGTGCAGCAGAAGGTCTTGGGTTTGATTCCCAGTTAGGGGCATGTGCCTGGGTTGCAGGTTTAATCCCCGGCCCCAGTTGGGATGTGTCCAGAAGGTAAACAATTGTTCTTTCTTTCTCTCTCTCTCTCTCTCTCTCTCCCTCTCTCTTCCTCTCTCGCAGAAAAAAAAAAAAAAAGGAAACAACATCCTCAGGTGAGGATTAACAAAAACTTTTTTTTAAAAAAAGGATGCATGGTGGGAAAGGTCAACGGGAGGAGGGGGACATATGCAATACTTTCAACAATAAAAATTGTTTCAAAAAAATGTTTAAAAAGGATGCAAAGAGCAAAGTTTCAAAAATAAAAAGGGAGTCAGACATATTAAGTATTGAATAAAACTGCTGGATTTGCTAATTAAGGAGATCTCTGAGAAACTTTGAAAGCTGATTCAGCAAAATTTTGCTGGCACAAAACTGTAGTCACTGAAGGAATAAATGGGTGGTAAAGAAATCAGAGACTTCTGGTCAAGATGGCAGTGTACATAAGCGCAGCACTCACATCCTCCCACATCAACATCAAAAATTACAATTTAACCACAGAACAACCATCATTCAAAACAGCCTGAAATCTGGTTGAATGGAAGTCCTACAACTAGAGAATTAAAGAAGAAAGCACAATGAGACTGGTAGGGAGAACAGATGTACAAAATGGTCAGGTGCTATACCCACGTGTGGCATTTTTTTTAACTGGGAGGAATATCTTGGCTGTGGAGGCCACCCATGAGGAGTAAGGGGTCCCAGTCCTACACTAGACCTCTCAGCCCAGTGTTCCAGTACTAAAAAGAGAAGTCCCTGTAACTTTGGGCTGTGAAAATCAGCACGGATTATGGCTGAGTGACACAGAGCTTGCTGGAGTCCCAGGCAGTTCCTCTTAAAGGCCAATGCATGGACTTACTCACACTCATTCCCTCTGAGCTCCAACACTGGGGCAGCAGCTTGAAATGATCCAGGGATACACAGGAAGGAACTAAATTGACTGTTATGAGGGCAAGAACTAGGGGGCAGCTTTCTCCCAGACAAAAATGTTAGCAGAGGTCATTGTTCTGAGGCTGAGACCTTCCCCATCACAGAGCCAACCGGCGGGCACCATATTTGAGTTTCCATCAACCTGGCTCAGACTATTCCCTTGGCCCTCATGATACCCTGAAACCCGGCCGGATCCAATTTGGTGCCAGACCCAAACTGTTTGCAGAGTTCCTTCTATATGAATAGTATGTCCTGGCTCAGGCTTCAAACTTTTCTAAAATCTCTCAAAGAAGCAGTAGCTGGCCTCAGTGTGTCCCATGCCTCTCAAAATAAGATGCCCCAGGCCCGAAACTAGCAAAAGCCTACCTTGCTTCACAGCCTGGCCTCTCCTGGACACCTCCAAACCCAACACAAGTAGCAGCCATCTTCAGATAGCTATGTAGCTCATGTCAGACACAGGCAGTAGCTGACTTTGCAACTCCAAGGAGGCCCCAGAGCCAGTGCACCCAGTGGTCAGCTTCAGACCATGCCACATTCACAAGTGACACACTCAAGGGGCTGATTCAGAGAGCACCAAAGCCACACCGAAGCAAGTCCTGCTCCACAGGGGTGTCTCCTGCATAGCAGCTCTTCCCCTGTAGTTGCAGCTGGTCCTCACAGCCAACTGGCCTGGGATCAACCCCTTCTAGTGATGTGAACAGTAAGCAAGGCTCAACTACATCAGGAGAGTACACACAGCCCACACAGGAACGCACCTAGAGTGCCCAGCTCAGATGTCTGGGGTGGCTGAGCCACTGGACCCTACAGGACACCTACTACATAAGGTCACTATACCAATTCCAGGAAACACACTGGCTCTACCTCATACAGAGAAACAAACACAGGGAAGCAGCCAAAATCTGAAGACAAAGAAACATGTTACAAATGAAAGAAGAAATCTTCAGAAAAAGAACTAAATGAAATGGAAACAAGCAAACTACCAGACACAGAGTTCAAAACAATGGTTATAAGGATGCTCAAGGAACTTAAGATCTTTAAGTAACTTAGTAAGAACTTCAAGGAACTTATAAAGAACACCAACGACATAAAAAAGGACCAGTCAGAAATGAAATATACATAACTGAAATGAAGAATAATTTATAGGGAATCAACAGGAGAGCAGAGGATGCCGACAATCAAATCAGCAATTTGGAACACGAGGAAGCAAAAAACATCCAATCAAAAGAGCAAAAAAAAAAAAAAAAATCCAAAAATATGAAGATAGAATAAGGAGCCTCTGGGACAACTTCAAGCATACCTATATTCACATCATAGAAGTGCCAATAGGAGAAGAGAGGGGGCAAGAAATTGAAACCCTATTTGAAAAAATGACAGAAAATTTCCCTTATATGGGGAAAGAAATACATACATGTCCAGGAAGTGCAGAGTCCCAAATAAGAGGAACCCAAAGAGGCTCACACCAAGACACATAATTAAAATGCCAAGGATTAAAGACAAAAAGAAAATCTTAAAGGAACAAGAAGAAAGCAGTTAGTTACCTACAAGGGAGGGCCCATATGACTATCAGCTGATTTCTCAACAGAAACTTTGCAGGTGAGAAAGGAGTGTCAAGAAATATTCAAAGTGAGCTCGGCCAGTGTGACTCAGTGATTGAGCATCACCCCATGCAGCAAGAGGTCACTGTTCAATTCCCAGTTAGGGCACATGCCTGGGTTTCGGGCTCGATCCCTGGTGAGGGCCATGCAGGAGGTAGCCTATCAATGTTTCTCTCATCAATGTTTCTATCTCTCTCACTCTCTCCTCTCCTATCTCTATAAAAATCAATAAAACATACTTTATAAAAAAACAAACCAAAAAAATATTCAAAGTGATGAAAAGCAAGGACCTACAACCCAGATTACTCTACCTAGCAAAGCTTTCATTTAGAACTGAAGATCAGATAGAGACAAAAAAAAGCTAAAGGAGTTCATCACCACCAAACCAGTATTACATGAAATGCTAAAGGTCTTCCTTAAAGAAGAGAAAGAAAAAAAGATAAAAAACATGAATAATAAAATGGCAGTAAGTACAAATCTATCAACAATTGAATTTAAAAATCAAAATAAGCAAGGAATCTAATGAACAAAATAAACTGATGAATAAAATAGAACCAGAGGCATGGAAACATGGAACAGACTGAAGAATCTCTGAGAGAAGAGATTAACCAAAGAACTTATATGCATACATGCATAACCCATGGATATAGACAATAGGGTGATAAAGGCCTGGGGTGGGACGGGATCCGGGTGGAGATGGGCAATAGTAGGGGAAACAGGAGGACATCTATATACTCTCAACAATACAGATTTAAAAAATAATAAAATGATAAAAATAATTTTGGGAGAAAAAAATCAGAGAAAAGATTGAATCTATTCAAAGGGTCCCCACATAGAAAATTCACATAGTAATAGAGACCAGATTGGCATTATCAATATTTCAAACAGCTATATGAAAACTAAATTTCATTTCCACCAAGCTACAAAAGACTAAGAGAAAAATATTAAGTTCCTTTTATTCTCTAATTAGCCTATTACAGGTTGCAAATGTATGCTCGGTGGACAGGTTCTTTCATATTATGAGATTCTTGGTAGAAAATAAAAATATTATTAAGCACTAAAAGATTGGGAATCATGGCTCTTGAAAGATACCCAGCACTAAAGAGAGTATATGCAATTATTAATAATACAGGTAGGAACCTTCAGCAAAAGGCTTTTTTGTTATTGTTGCCGTTTTAAGATTTTTGTTGGTTTGCTGGTTTTCTTTTGTTTTCAGGAGCAACAGCAGCAACAACAAAAACTACTAAAGATGTTAGTAAGATTAAGATATCAATGTAAAGAAATGTTTAAAGTTCCAGTTAAAGATCACTGAAAAAAAGATGCCTCAGAAGAAAAAAAAAGCTGACCTTACAAACGTTGCAGTCACGCATGAGTCAAGTCCATGTCTGGAAAACTATGTATGCATTCTCATCCTCAAAAAGTTCAGTCAATGAGTTAGATAAATAAACCAATTAAAGTTCTAATACAACTAGAGCTATATCACACAGAAACATAGAATTTTAAGTATGACAAACATGGGTTCAAATTTCTACTCTTATACTAACTACTGCTTAGCCTTAATGTTGCTTAGCTTCTCTGACAATACTTCATTTAACAATAACTTTTGTCCCATAAACTACTCAGAAGACCAAGAGAGATAATATATGTAAAAAAATTAGTACAGTGCCTGGCACTAAGTAACCATTTAATAAACATAGCTATAATTACTAAAATAAAATATAGACAAATATCTCTCTGATTTTAGGATTGAGAAGACCTAAGTATTAAATGAAAAGGAAATAAATAAACAGGAAAGGTTAATATATCTGGCTATACAATCCCTTTAAAATTTATGTGAAAAATATACAATATTGAAAAGTAAACATCACAGAAAACTAAAGAAATATTGGTATAGAATATATTTATATAAATTATTTTTCTTATACAACAAGAAGATAAAAATCCCAAGAGTAAAAAATTATGTATTGACATACTCTTTGTTCTGCATAAACACCACCAAGTACCCAATTTAGGGAATCCACAAAAATAGTAATGGAGACCAAACCAGATGGGTATTTTTAGTATTTCAACGTAAGACTCACAGTGTGAGGTACTACTGCCCCTCCAATATTTATACCCTTAAAAGAAAAGGACTATTTGCAGCATAATAGTAGTATATGAAATATAAATCAGATAACACCAATTCAATCTTCCTCACACTGAAAGCAAATCGATTACTAGATGTTTTAATTAAAAGTAAAGCATAATTCTATCATATATTCTTATCCTAACTTAATAATTTTTCAAGTTGTGCTAAAAAGATGTATCTGAAAACTGCCACTGGGATAAGGGGAACAGGGGCAGTTGTGTGAAGTTGAATGGCTATGCCTCTGTATTTATCAGTGTTTCACTCCACAACCTATAAGCAGTTTCAGTTCCACTTATATCTATTCTTATACAGTTCATGTTCAATTTATTTTCAGACTTTCTTTTTAAACCTGAAAAATAAGCCTGGCCAGTGTGGCTCTGGGGTTGAGCATCAACCTATGAACCGGGAGGTCACAGTTCATTTCCCAGTTCAGGGCACATGGCTGGGTTGCAGGCTTGATCCCCAGTGGATAAATGCTGAATAATAAAGGTAGAAACCTTCAGCAAAAGGCTTGTTTTCAGCAGCAACAAAAAAATTACTAAAGATGTTAGTAAGATTAAGATATCACCATCACTGATGTTTCTCATCACGGATGTTTCTCTCTCTCTCTCTGCCTCTCAGAAATCAATGAAGTATTTTTTAACTGAAAAATAATTGTAACAATCCACATCAAATCTCTCTCCTCTGATCTCAGACAAAAATTCAGTAAACTCTACTGCTACCCAGAATTGACATATCCAAAACTTTACACTTAAATTTAAGTATATGGACCTAGCCGGTTTGGCTCAGTGGATAGAGCATTGGCCTGGGGACTGAAGGGTCCCTGGTTCAATTCTGGTCAAGGGCATATGCCAGGATTGCATATTGGCTCCCCAGTAGAGGGCGTGTAGGAGGCAGCCGATCAATGATTCTCTCTCATCACTGATGTTTTTATCTCTCTCTCCCTCTCTCTTCCTCTCTGAAAGCAATAAAAATATATTTAATAAATAAATAAATTTAACTATATCATTATGTGGACCCCCCCACACACACACACACCACTATATCTTTATATTTATTACCAAAACTTCAGTTGGGCAAATACCACCACATTTTGCAATATTTAAAATAATTTCTTTATTCTGTGTCCAAGGCAACATGGGTATTGCTAAGATAGTAATATTAAACAGACCAAAATATTGTGAAATCCCTTCATAAAACAAGTTTACTGACAGAAATAAAACCAAGTTGTTAGCTTTGTTTTATCTTTTCGGTATATGGTACATGTATGTGAATTACATACAGGCTTTTGGTTAGCAATATATTAAAAATACAAATTTATTCAGAGAGGAAAGATACTCTACTTGCAGTTAAACTAAAATTCTGATTAATAGAACTATATTATATAATTACCAATTTTTAAAAATAAGACTATAATAATTATAATCCAAATTGAAATTGAATATAATTCAATTATTCTGTATGTACTTCAGAATTTCATACCAAAGCTAGCCTTTGAGTTATAAAAATTCATTTTCATTATTTAGCACTCATAAGGCAGAGTCAAAGACTGAAATGTATCTATCATAACTCTAGGTCAACATACTACTGAAGGTGGTTTTAGAGCAAACACTTGACAAGTTTGTTCACATACAATTTTTATTTCCTAATAAAAAACGTACAAAAAAAAAAACCCATGAAGCTTCCTGTTGTTCAAATTCCAAATAAATTTTCTATAATGAATTTTATAATATGATTTTTCAATGTAGTACCTTGAATAACTTCATGTATTAAAAATAATTAAACTTGCCCTGCCTGGTATGGCTCAGTTGGTTGGAATGTCATCCCATACACCAAAAAGTGGTGGATTCAATTCCCAGTCAGGGCATATATCCAGGTTATGGGTTCGATCCCCAGGCAGGGCTCATGTGAGAGGCAAACCATCGGTCGGTCTCTCTCTCTCTATCTCTCTCTCTCTTCTCTCTCAAATCAATAAATAGTAAGATTTTAGATCTTATTAACTGTTAACAAGATCCAAAAGGAAAAAATTAAATTTAATAAAAGAATAGGAAAATATACAAGCAGAGAAAGCTAAAAAAAAAAAAACAACCACCAACCAAAATCATTTTGTTGGTTAATGGGCCACTAGCCTCACTTTCGTTAAAAAAAAATCACCTATGTATATCATCTAAGCCACCCAATCTCAAACCCACCACCCCACAGACACAGAAAGCAGCCAAAATATTCACTTTCAAAAAATGTCTAGTAAAATTATTTTTACCTGTAAATTGTTTTCTGTGAGTCTGTTCCACCAAACCATATTGATGGGTACTCCTGATTTACACCTGTCAGCAAGGCAGCCAATAGGGTTCTTTGCTTTTCGTGCCTTTGATCCCATCGGAACTAGCCTCTCCTCCAGCATCCCCAGGCGATACTTCCTTGGCTAGGAAAAAGAAGGAAAGAAACCAGGCCACTCCTAACATCCCCCACACTAATCTAAACTAGCATAACTAACAGAGAAGATACCAGGAATGGTGGAATGGAAAACAAAATTTCTAAGATACTCCCTCTAATTTCTTTATCACCACCCAGCATTTCCCACCCCCCCCCACCCCCAATACACAACTTCAAAATAACCCACAGTCCTAACAGGCTGAACAGCAATATTATATAAAGCAACAGATGTTTTAGAGACATACATTATAATCTAAGTCGGTAAGACTTTAATGAATAGCAATTAACGTATCAGCAAAACGCTTCGCAAAATTTTTTCCACTGGCACTTACCTATTCTCATTGCAATATGAAGAAATGGCTTCAAGGGTACAAAATAAAAGTAAAAAATTGTCTCCAAATTATACCCTTTTCTGCTCCCCATATTACTGCCTCAATACCTACTGAGAATTACCCCCACTTAAAAGAAGAAGCTAAAGCCCAAAGAATAGAGTTTTTTTTAAAAAAATTTTAATCTCTATGCACATTAGACCAGAGTACAAGTCATTCTATCTGAAGTGGGCATTCAATTTAAAATATTCAATGAAAAGAAGTAATCTCAGACTTTAAATAAAAACACACAAATATCAACAGTCTTATAAATCTCAGTAATTTGAATAGACTGATGCTAAATAAATTGTCCAATAAAAGGATGAATTCACTGGCTAACAATATATATAATAAAGTGAGTAAACAATCTTAGTGACTGGCAGGGTTTTTTATTATGTGAAAGTTAATTACAGTTTCCACCATCTTACTTCTCTTACTTATATCAAATTTGTACTAAATTGAATCTTAAAGAAAATTTGTATATATATTTTTCCTTTAAGGAATAATGACACATTCTTGAGAAGGTATCTAATTTAAGACCTGAAATTTTTAAATCTATGTTTACTCATTGTTCTGTCATAAGACTGCTAAAGCAAATAATTAAATTAACTTTCTTCATAAAAGTTGTCATAACCAGACAAATATATAAAAAATATTTATTCCAGAATAAAAACAATCTGAAGAAAACACTTGATTCCTAAATTTCAAAATGATCTTGTAAATTATAGCAACGGAAATAATTCTATGCAACTAGAGTCTCCGCTCCACGAAAGCCCCTCCACTATGCTTTCTTTGGTTTAAGGAGGAAAAAAAAATTTTTAACTTGCATGAGAAAGGCAACTATACTACCTACATACCCAATAATTATAGCAGTGGATAAAGTTTCATGAAGGTAAAATATTTCCACCTCTATACAATCATGAACCAATTCATTACCCTCTGTGTCTACATCAGAAGCAACTTTTGTAGATGAGAAAATGTAGCTTTCGGAACCATATTACAAATGAAAATTTTAAAGCGAGTTATTTCTAGTAACTAGAGTTCACAACTATAAAGATTTTATATACAGCAAAAATAATGTAACCTTAATTAAGCCTTCACTAATTTAAAATTTACATTTTAGAAAATGTCTGGGCTAAGGATTACCCTATTAGAAAAGTTCAACATATCAAAGAATATTTATTTAACACACAACCTATCAAATAGGACTTATACAAGGACACCTAAATTCCAGTCATATATTTGAAAGCAAGAAAATTATTGCTTTAAATGTTCTTCTGTTAAGATCCTTTACAAATTCAGACTTGCTTTTGACCCGAAAATAATTATAATTAGTGCAATTTATTTTTTTACAGTAAGGCATAGCAACATAGAAAAAGGGTTAATCCAATGTGTCATTCTCCCTCCCTAACAGTTCTCATTATATGTTTTTTATTTTTCCAAAGAGGAATTCATCACTTCTCCACTTCTTTACCATTCCCCCCGGACCCACCCCCAAAACCTATAAAGAGCCTAAGGATTTTTCCTTTTAGGTAAAAAGAGATCTCCAAACATGTGCCATTACAGATTTAAGTTTCTTTAATAAATAGCCAGCAATTAAAGTTTCATCTAACGTGATACTGAGTGATATGACCTAGATGGTATTTTTTTAGAATAGCATCTAAAATACCATTATAACCAACAGAAGACAAAATGACATCTGAAAAGAGAGGACAGCAGCAGAAAGTATGATGGAGGCAAAAAGACTAAATATAAAAGTCTCATTGCCTAGGAAGTAAATTATAGTAAAATCTCATTTGTAAACTAATTTCCAAATTATTTGAACTATTATTAATGCCTTGGAGGGGGAAAAAAATGTGTTTTCAACTAATCATTTAAGAGCCTAATTTGTATTACGAACAGTTCTCAGTACTTGGAATACAATAATGAATAAAGCACTCACATTTCCCTCAAAAAGAGGACATAATCTATTAGGTAACAAAATCATGCAAACAGAACATATTCACTGTAATAAAATAAGTGCATATATATTCAAGGTACCAACAGTTCAGAAACAAAGGCTTCAACGAGAAAGTGAAGGCCTGAGCAATTTTGAAGGAATACTAAATGTGCCTAGATAGATAGATAGATAGATAGATAGATAGATAGAGCTGTATTATAAGCTTCGAAAAATGTGTAGGTAGAAGCATAAAGGCACCATGGTGTTAAGGGAAAACTGTTACAGTAAGTACTGAGTCTACCATTAGTAGAGGGACAACCTTACGAGCAAAGGGTGAGGTCTGAAAGCAATAAAAACAAACAAACACGAACTGTTTTATATCCTATGGCAAGGAGTTTGGACTTCATTCCATGGACAACGAAGAACTCTTGAAAACTTAAGAATGAGAAGTAAACTGGAAGCAGGTAGACAAACTGCTGCACTCTGGCAGCAATCCAAGTGAGAGTTTCCCAACCTCAGCAGTAGACTTTGGGTAATTCTTTGTTGTAGAGGTCCTGTATTGTAAGATGTCTAGCAACATCCCTGGCCTCTACCCACTACGCCAGTAGTACAACAGCACCAGTTTGACAACCAAAAGTATCTTCAATGTCTCCTTAAAGAACAGGGTCAAACTGCCCCCATTTGAGCCCTGGCCAATGTGGCTAGATTCATTGAGGGTCTTCTCGTGCACCAAAAGGTCACAGGTTGGATTCCCGGTCAGAGCACATGTCCAGGATGTGGGTTTGATTCCCTGGTCCAGGTGTGTGTGGGAGGCAACTAATCGATGTTTCTCTTTCACATCGATGTTTTTCTCTTCCTCTCCCTTCCTCTCTCTCTTTAAAATTAATAAAAACATATTTAATAAAAAAAAACTGTCCCCATTTGAGAACCCTAGTCTTGATAAAGGATGTGAACTAAGGATATCGAAATGGCGTGGCTGAAGATGGATCTGCTAGGTTAAAAACAGCTATTGGGGATGAGGGAAATGGAGAAGCCAAATGGAAGATGAGAAAATAAAAAGGGCAAACAAAATTTGATGGGAAATGTTTGTTTACCCCTAAAGTTAATCCTCTCAAGTTTTCTGAGTTCTATAAGATCCAAACACTTCCTCCGGAACCAATAAAAGTAACCACTCCTGTTCCCTTTCTATTAACTTGCAGCAATCCTTTCCTTGACCAATCTTGAGAATTTGATGGTCAAATAAATTAATAAGTTCCCATGTTGATCCTCCCTTCATAGCCTTGCCAAAATAGCCTACTGGTTATTATGGAGGAGAAGCATTCTAAAATGCTATGTCCTATTTTAAAATTAATAAAAACATATTTAATAAAAAAAATGCTTTTCTTTTCCACCTTCTAGTAAGTCAATACTGTACATCAAAATTCGCAATCTCTTTTTGTTCATCTGGCAAAATATCCAGCAGAGCCTGTAACTGGCCTTCTCTTCTCCTCCTCCTACTCCTACTCCTCCTCCTCCTTTCCCTCTCTTTCTCTCTCTCTCTCTCTCTCATATATATACAAATCTCAAGATTCACTATAAAAGTGACTTTTATCATTCTTTACAAACTCTAAATAAACAGCATAAATAAGATAGCTCAAAATAGCGTTGCCCTTCTTATTGGATGTTTAAAAAATAACTTAGGGCTTGAACAAAAGTTTTCAAGGATAAGAAAGTTTGATTATGTATTCTAGATTAGCACTCCTCAAACTGTAATGAACATATGAATTGTCTAGGGATCTTGTTAAAATAAAGGTTCTAATTCAGTCGGCCAATTGTGAAGCCCGAGATGCTACATTTACAAAAAAGCTTCCGAGACTGCTAGTGCTACTGGTCTGGTGACCACACGCTGAGAAGTAAAGTTCTAGAGAATGTCAAAGAAAAGACCTGGATAAGGAACAACTAGTGGTGCAAACAGAAACTGGAGTCACCCCCTACTCCCAGATAAAAAGGAATAGCTGTTCAATAGTTTAACAGCCCAACTCCTTAAAGCCTGACCAAGATACTTAGAACCTTCTCTACTCATAGTCCCTAAAGCCCTGGCTCTTCAAAAATCTTTGCACTAATCCATAAAAGCCCATTCCAATGGTTTAAGACTAAGGGAAGTCAACTCTCATTCCTAACTAGACTATGTCAAAGAACAGTAAAAGCTAATTTTAAAAACTTTTAATTCCACACACATATTTTTTTCATTCATCCATCCATTCATTCACTCAACATTTCAGCATAAGGTTCTTTGCCCTTCCTAGAAAAACAATGATAAGCTCTATTCTCTTCCCCTAAAAATTCACGGTCTAGCAAAAGTAAAGTCTATAAATACCACTGCTAACATAGAAAATGTAGTTAAAGCTACCAAATAACAGACCAATTTCCAATGCACAACTTTTTTGGTAAAATTTCAAAACAGCCTCATCTCCAGAAGGCTTCAGATCATCAACCATATGTTACTAAGTATGATACAATCACCCTGTATAATAAAAGCCTAATATGCTAAGTGTCCAGTTGTCCGGTCAACCAATCGAAGTGTGATATGCTAAAACCACTCAACCACTCATTATGACATGCACTGACCACAAGGGGGTAGACGGTAGACCGGTAGGTTAGCTTGCTGCTGGGGTCTGGCCAATCGGGACTGAGCAAGACGGGCCAGACATGCCCTGGAGCCCTCCCACAGTCCCTCCCCGGATGGCGAACCTCCCACATCCCTCCCTGGCTCCCCTGTGCCCTCTCACAATCTGGGACTCCTTGGAGGATGCTGGACAGTCAGTTTCGGCCCAATCCCACAGGCCAGGCCAAGGGACCCCACTGGTGCACGAATTTGTGCACTCGGGGATGGGGGGGGGGGTCCAATCAGCCCAGCCCAGGAGCCCTGGGGATGTCCAACTGCCGCAGAGGCAGGAGAGGCTCCCGCCTCCACCACTGCGGCGCTCACCAGCCATGAGCCCGGCTCAGGGCTTCTTGCTGAGCAGTGGGAGCGCACTGACCACCAGGAGGCAGGCCCTGCATTGAGCGTCTGCCCCTTAGTGATCAGTGCGCATCATAGCGACCAGTTGTTCCTCCGGTCAGTTGCTTTGCATATTAGCCTTTTGTTATATAGGATGAGAAAAATCAAATTGTTATCCCCGATGACAAAAAGTTTCCAATGCCCTGAATTTTGAGAAATCCTTTTGAACAGCAAAAATACAGTTAACTGTGCTTTCACTATTTGTACTCTGAAACAATGAATGATGACTTAAAGTTTCTATGGATAACACTTTAAAATAATTTGCATTATATTAATCATAACATCTTCACATACTTAGAAAACAGTAGTACCCATGTATGAAATATTACCTCCCTTCAGATAATGCTCAGTAAACATTAATTCATTACCTTTTGCAGTAACAACTCGTCAACCTACTTCCTGCCATTCCTGAAGGTCCACTAGTATTAGGAACCTCTGACCTATAATTTACTATATGTTTATTTGAAAGTAAACTTGCATTTCTTTCACAATCTCTTCTGGCTCACAATAGTCTTCCCTCAATTAAATAAATACCTTGATATTTTATAGTACTTGTAATGATAAAAAGTAAATATAAGATTATAATTTCATTAGTCATCAGTGATCAATGTAAACTCACTGGGTAAAATAGACCCCAAACTGATTCAAATCATTTAAATTTTTTAAATCAAGTAAATTAATTTCTAGGGGTAAAAAACTTTAAAAATAAAAAAACAAAACAAGTCAACCTCAAAGATTATGTTGTATTTTGTCTTGTCGTTCATTATTATTTTTTTTAAATATATTTTATTGATTTGTTTTAACAGAGAGGAAGGGAGAGGGACAGAGAGTCAGAAACATCGATGGAGAGAAACATGGATTAGCTGCCTCCTGCACACCCCCTACTGGGGATGCGCCCACAACCAAGGTACATGCCCTTGATCGGAATCGAACCCGGGACCCTTCAGTCCCCAGGCCGACACTCTATCCACTGAGCTGAGCCAAACCGATCAAGGCCATTCATTATTATTAACTATGGGCCTTTCATGACATTATATTAAGTGTCTTACATTTTAATTATTTAAATAAAGACAATAATAGGATGGGATGGGTGGGTGAATAGATCTACAAAAAGTGGTTCTAAATAGAAAAACAGACTGTCACAGTTAAAGATAGATAGGTAAGTATCTGTAAATGAAAAGATCATTTAATTTGTGGAGTTAATACACCAATCACATATAGGATGAGAAAATGAAAAAAGAGGATGCTACTATGTAAAAACTGATATAACTTATATCAAATATAACAGAACAGGATATACATATTCACACAAACATATTTTTAAGCTCTACTATGAGCCAGATCCTGGGAAAAAGAGTCCTTCTCAAATAAGACACCATGAGATAAGTCAGCTCCTTTTGACTCCCCTTCCCTTATCCTAACAAAGAGCTTTAAAATCAAGTACAGAAAAAATGAACATGATACTTCAGAAATGTTTGTCCCCTAATCCCAAAGAATTTAGCTTGTTATGGAAACCTTAAAAATTTACAAAAGTGAAAATCTGTTATCCCACTATTAGAAATAAAATGCAAATGACTTGGTAAAGCTGCCTATTGGTAGAAATAGCATCCTAAAGCACAACTAAAACAAGAAAAGTAAATGGCAGGCACCAGAGCCTATTTTACTTAAAAGGGTAGAGAGGAGAAGAATAGAATAATGACTAGGTGACTGAAAAAGAGAGCAGAAAAGGGCCAAGAAAGATATAAAAGGAGAAACCAAGAATGCCAGACATTAATTTTGAAACTTTTCCTAGGATTTGTCTCAATTATCTGGGGTTGCCCTGCATAAAAACTCAGAGCTTAGCAAGAACAGTTAGCGAAATGTCATGCTGAATCACTTCAGTTAAGAATATGTGTAGGTCCAAAAATAGGAGAGGGAAAATGGCAGAGGTATAGACGGACGTGTCCCGTGCCTTGTCCCGGAGCTGTTAGGGTGAGCAACTGAAGCAGGTAACATACAGCCCGAATTAGCAGAGGATATTCAGCTGAAAGACAGTTTGCAGCCGGGAAAGGCGGAGGAATCCCGGAAAAAGCGGACAGCTGGAGACTGCGGCTGGAATCTCTCCTGGAGCGCCAGCTCAGCCACGGAGACCCCGCCATCTTGAGTGGCTGTTATTGGAAACGTTTATACATCCAAAGACCCGGCATCCAGAGATCAGCTGCTAACCAGGAAACACCGGATCTGGGACAGCACGACTATGTGGAGCCCTGCTTCTCATGGAAAGGTCAGATCTCACCTGAAGGTACGGTTTGCAATTCAGGTTGGGGAGAGGTGTGTGCACGGGGAAGTCTGCACCTCACAAAGACCGCGGCCTTTGGGGCCAGCAGGATCAGTGAGCGTAGAAGAGCTCCCACAGGGCTGCTGGCAGAAGGGAACGCTTAAAATTAGCCCACAGCTGGACTGGATGCAAAAAGGCAACCTCAGATTTTGCCAGTGTGCAGGCTACTTAATATAAGGAGAAAGAGGATGTGCGGAAGAGACTGCATGTGCTGGAAGGTGCAGGGTTGCGAATTTGCGCAACTCCACAAGCTCTTGTTTTTTTCTCTTCCCCTTAAATCTTTGCGTTTGATTATTAACCCAGTGCATGGGATTGCCCAGTTGGGGACACTCGCAGAAACTGCAGGGGAAAGTTGTTTTTGTGGAACCTGGGAAACAGAGTTGGGTAACAATTAAAGAACCAGCTCTGGGCAGTGGATTTCCCCAAACCAGTTTTAAGTGCAATAGAGAAAATAAACTGTAACTACTGGATAGAGAGGCCGTATAGCCTTGGAGGTCAATCCAGAAACACTGCCACCCAGAGGCTGAGCCACAAACTGACTCTTATGTAAATACAAACTAAGGCAGTCTGGGAAACAAATACGGCCTGCTTTAAAATCAGGACTGTGGTTTACAACACGGAGGAAGTGTATCACAGGGAAATTCAACACTCTCCTGAATACTTGGCAGGACTAAGGCGTGCCAGACTGAAGAGTAGAAGAACCAAAGGACCTTCGCTACTGCACATTTTTATTTTTTTTTTATTCTTTTTTCACCTTTTAATTAAGAAACCAATTTTTTTTCTTTTTTCATCAGCTGATTTTACCCTTTTAATTACATTTATATTTTTAAACAGTATTATTACTGCTACCATTTTACCATTTTTTAAAGTCTCATTTTATTTTCTCTTTATTTTATTTTGGGATTAGTGTTCTACATTCTATTTTCATCGTTCCTTTTGCATCATTTTTCTCTACCTCAAATTTACCTTTATGCTAAAACCCTCTTCCTCACTTTTCCCCTTTTGTTATCCTGTTTCTCTTACCCTATTCCTGCTTTAGATTTTCCCTTTTCCTTCTTTTAACTGCCTGTCAAAATTTCACCCTACTTATATATCCTATTTCCAATCCCCTGCGCTAATCCTTATACACCTCTCCTTTATCTTTCTTCACTATCCAAAATTTTTTTTTCCTTTTCTCTATTGTTTTGTTGTTGTTTGCTTGATTGTTGAGTATACTGGGTTTTTTTAGGATTGTTTGTGAGGTTGTTTTGCTTTTTATTTTTCTGTTCATCACGCCCCTCCTCGCCCGTTATTGTTGTGCTTCTGTTTTCCCTTGCCTTGCTTGATATTATTGGTTGTTTGTAGTTTGCATTCCTCTCCAGGGCT
>NW_006297833.1:347889-355413 GCF_000327345.1 Myotis davidii
GGGAGCCACTGCCACCCAGGGAGCAGCCACTGAACAACTCAACATCTAGATATGTCAGTGAGATCAAACATGGGTAGACAAAGAAACTCCCAAAGGAAAGAAAAGGAGGACTTGCCAGAAAAGCAGCTAAGTGAAACAGAGGCATGCAACATGACAGAAAAAGAATTCAGATTAAGGGTCCTAGAGTGCATAAACCGGATGGAGGAAAATCAACAACTTATGCAAGAAGCAAGAAGAAACAGATGAAAAAATCAACAACTTATGTAAGAATCAAAAAGAAATGGATGAAAAAATCAATAACCTAGGTAAGAACCAAGAAGAAATGAAGAGTGATATACCTGCAATAAGAATATGTGTAGGCCTTGGCTGAGTAGCTGAGTTGGTTAGAGCATCATCCTGATAAAATGCCAAGGTTGTGGGTTTGATCCCCAGTCAGGGCAAATACAAGAATCAACCAATGAATGCATAAAGAAGTAAAACAACAAACTGATGTTTTTCTTTCTGTTTCTCTGAGACAGATAAGAGAAAGAGACCTTATCTGTCTCACTATTAAGGTCTCCACATGTATTGCTCTAATACAGGATGTATCCAAAAAACTGTATATACAATTTTAACAGCTGATAGCTCAATTTTGAAAATGAAATGTATTTCAATAACACTGTCTTTATAATTATTCAAACAGTATGTATACATTTTTGGGACACCCTATATATTAACTCCCATTTTTAACAAAACTTCATCTCCAGTGTGTTGAACCTTAACTCCCCATCAAGTTTATAGCCATAATTCAATTTTTCTGCTACCACCCTTGGCCAACTATAATTATACACATGCTGTATAATAAAGCGGTAATATACAAATTGACCATCACTCCAACACACAAGATGGCTGCCCCCATGTGGACACAAGACGGCCAGCAGGGGAGGGACCAGGCCTGCAAGGGAGGGCAGTTGGGGGCGACCAGGCCTGCAGGAGAGGACAGTTAGGGGCAACCAAGCCTGCAGGGGAGGGCAGTTACGGGCAATCGGGCCAGCAGGGGAGGGCAGTTGGGGGCAACCAGGACAGCAGGGGAGGGCAGTTAGGGGCAACCAGGCGGGCAAGGGAGGGAAGTTAGGGGTGACCAGGACTGCAGGAGTGGGCAATTGGAGATGACTAGGCCTGCAAGGAAGGACAGTTAGGGGCGACCAGGCTGGCAAGGGAGGGCAGTTAGGGGTGACCGGGCCAGCAGGGGAGGGTGGTTAGGGGTGACCAGGCTGGCAAGGGAGGCAAGTTAGGAATGACCAGGCCTGCAGGGGTGGGCAGCTGGGGGCAACTAGGTCTGCAGGGGAGGACAGCTAGGGGCAACAAGACTGGCAAGGAAAGGCAGTTAGGGGTGACCAGGCCAGCAGGGGAGGGCAGTTAGGGGTGACCAGGCTGGCAAGGGAGGGAAGTTAGGGGCAACCAGGCCTGCAGGGGAGGACAGTTAGGAGTGATCAGGCTGGCAGGTGAGTGGATAGGGGGTGATCATGCTGGCAGGCAGAAGCAGTTAAGGGCAATCAGGCAGGCAGGCAGGCGAGTGACTGGGATCGGGCCGAAATGGGCAGTCGGACGTCCCTCGAGGGGTTCCAGATTGTAGAGGGTGCAGGATGGGCTGAGGGACACACCCCCCTTGCATGAAGTTTGTGCACCGGGCCTCTAGTTTCATATATAATGCACACACACACGCCAGTGCACAAATTTCGTGCACTGAGCCCCTAGTTTTTAAATAATCGTCATTTGTTCTATCCATAAAAGTATGTATACCTAATGTGAAAAACAAAGAAAAAAATTACTGCTTCCAATACATTGTGAAATATCATATTTTTAAAACTTTCCTATATATTATGATCCAATACTTTGATAAAATAAAGATGAATTGCTAGAAAAAAAGATCACATAACTGGATATTGCTGTATTATCAAGCAGGAAAAATATCAATCCATCCTTAAATTCTCCACGTAGCACATGTAAGAGTGCCTACAGTAAAAATACTTAACTAATCTGATCCCAATAATTCACATTCTGACAGGCAAAAAAAAGCAACACTAGGGACTCACCCAACTGAGACTTTCAGAAAATAATTTACCTAACTAGCTATGAAATATTAGTAAGTATGGCCTAAATACCTGTTCTCCGATACCATTATGAAATAAAAATGTCACTAAGCAATCATGATAGCCTGCTTAGATCAACATGGAATTATAATTAAATATTTACACAAATTTGAATTACTTCCACTAAAATTACATCATTAAATATATATGATTAATTACTATAACAAAATAGACAGTCTCCATATGCCTTTAATTCAGTGTGTGCCATGCAATACCTTATGCCAAGAGTATTTCTAATATAGAGATTTTAAACCTTCTAAACTCAACCATTAATTTCAAAATATATGCAACCTGCACTCTCAGATTACTAAGTATATATAGCCCACTATTGAAAAGAATCTATGTCCCTACATATTATTTTAAATGTAAATGGCAAGAAAATATGGTCCTTCTAAGATATACTCTGTGAACTATAAATTTCTAAGTAGAAACTGACACATAGGTCCTTTCAGTTTGGACATTGAATTTTAGAGATGAAAGAAAGCAATTATCCAGGCCATGCTCATCACTTCACAGTTGTGAAGATTATATTCTAGAAAATTGGCCCAAGGTCACAAAGCTAGAGATCCAGGACCTCAAAAATCACAGCTATATTAATCTGTTTCCATTAGGATATATTCTAGTATCGCTCCAAATATTGAGGTTATATTCATGGTAACGTTTCCTTTAATTATTTTCCTTTACTAAAGTAAATTTTAAAAGGATGCACACTATATCTTCCTTTTTTGAGTCTCCAGGAATTTTTACTATTTTCTCAAAAATAACATCACTACCTCTAAATTATATATTTCTACTATAATGTGTAGTGCACCAAACCCTCATATTAGAAATCTTGTATTTATTTGCCATTCTACTTTAACCTTCTATTCATACATCAGAAACACTACTTATCACAGTTAACCAATTATTAATTCAAGGATGTGAAAAGGCCCTAGCCAGATTGGCTCAGTGGATAGAGTGTCAGCCTGCGGATTGAAGGGTCCCGGGTTCGGTTCCGGTCAAGGGCACATGCCCGGGTTGCGGGCACGGTCCTCAGTAGGGGGCGTGCAGGAGGCGGCTGATCGGTCATTCTCTCTCATCATTGATGTTTCTCTCTCCCTCTACCTTCCTCTCTGAAATCAATAAATAAATGTATTTAAAAAATAAAAAAAAAGGGATGTGAAAAGGCCATTAAAGGGACCCCTAAGACCACTTTAGTTTCCCCTACACTAAATAGGTCCAGATTATTTGATTTCTAGGTTGTTTCTGCTTTTCAGCAGTTTACTGTTTCCTTCCATATTGACTGGCTTTGTCTGTTGTCACTTCTTATTACTGCCAATGAGCCTGCTTGTATCCAACTCTATCACACTTACACCATATGCAAGAGTAAATGTGTTCCCGGTGAAAACCTATAAGAAAGTCTATAAAATCAAACTCATATATTTTAGTCTATTAATTACAGATGCTTAACAGCATTTTGTAATTAATTACCTCCTTGTTCTCAACTGTTTCAAAATGAAGATAATACTAAATACAGGAAGAACTAATATAATTCACACCTGACCTCATAAATTTTTTATCTTGTTAATATCTAATCTTCTTGATTTTCATTTTATACCATCCTCTGATCAGATACTTCCTACAAGCATTTTAAGCTTATATCAGTTTTCTAAAATCAGTATTCTCTTCTTCTGGGTCTTTCTTTCATTACTTAGGAAAATGAATTAGTTATAACTTTACAGTAATTTCCACCAAGTTTTACAACATGTTTTTAAGAGATTTTAAACTGTTTTTAAACAGTTGGGCCAACTATGAAAAGTTAGGGATTTTGAATTTGCCTTGTAAGGAGGAGTTTAAATTAGGGTAGAAATCTTTGAAAGTTAGACAAAGCAGTCAGGAAATAAAGTTAAAACATGATCAAATATGGTGACAGAAGAAGATCTGACTTTGAGTGATGAGCACACAGTGTAATATACAGCTCTTGTAACATAGAAACTCACACCTAAAACCTATATGATATTAACCAATGTCACCCCATAAATTTAATAAAAGGAAAAAAAAAACACCATAATCACGATACCTAAAATGAGTCACATCAATAGCAACTTCATTAAATTAGATGTTATCTTAAAAACAGAATACTAAAGTATCTTAATACATACAAAAATAAGAAGTATTTCAAGCCTTTACATAAAATGTTTCTATTTCATGCACACAGATGAAATAAAATTCTATATACAGGGGATATGTAACAAAGAAAAGGGTAAACAAAAAGAAAGAAAAATACTACAGTCCATGAAAAGCCCTCTCCCCACTTAAAAGAATATTGCACGATATAGATAATGACTAATATCACCTCTACATTCCATTTTGCTTCAAATAAGTTTAAATTTCACCTACCTTTCTTCTCTGAGAGATGTTGAGGGCACCAAAGTCATTAAACAAGGATGAAGCAGGTGAAGTGAGAGGATCTGGAAGGTAAGTTACATAAGTTTCCACACAGATAACTCCAGTAACCCACAAGACTAATAATAAATGTTTAACTTGGCAATGCTTACAAAAGTAATGAAAATCACATACTACATTAACAGTTAAACTCAATGCCTCAAATACAGTGAATATTCAAATATTTTCTGAGTGAATGAAACACAAATTGGAGAATACAAATTGGCATTCAGCCAATACTCAGTACACATTTATTCAAGAAGCTAAGCAAATTAGGATGCTTCTATTTGCTTAAAACTAAAAGAAAAATCAAACAGAAAACAAAAAAGATGACTTTTAACCATGTTATTAGGAATGTGTTTATGAAGGAAGTCTACCTGTAGTAAATGTTTATTTAGGGACCAAATCATGAGAAAAATAAAAAAGAGAGAGAGAGAGAGGTAGTCACCCTCTGAGTGATCACGCTTGGTTTTAACACTTAGGCAAGGCCATAAACTATCTACTCTATACAATATTCCACACTTTTAAGTTTATCACAGATATTTTATATTCTTACTAAAAAAGGTAAGTTTTAAAACACAATCATGAAATCCAAAGATTTTATAGATTCAGAGTTCTATTATTCTATGGTCAGAGTTATAAACAAAAGTGTAAGTCTAAATTGTTTTTCACTTAACAAATCAGATGTTTCTGAAAAGGTGTGCATAATATACATTAAAATATTTATCTTCGTTTCTTAGCTTTAAGTTAATCTTAAGTTTCTCATTAAATTACCTGCAAAACCCTTAAAAAAATAGTAAATACTCTCATTTAAAGAAACCTCATACCCCAGCAGGTTTGGCTCAGGGGAAAGAGCATCAGCCCATGGCCTGAAGGGTCCTGGGTTCAATTTCAGTTAAGGGCAGATACCTCGGTTGCAGGCTCATTCCCCCGGGTATGTGCGGGAGGCAACCAATCGATGTGTCTTTCACATTAATGTTTTTCTCTCTCTGTCTCTCCCACTCCCTTCCACTTTCTCTAAAAATCAATGGAAAAATATCCTCTGGTAAGGATTAACAAAAAAAAAGGAAATAATCCACATGCAAATTCTTATTGTCACCATTATTAGTAACTGTTAAAATTTTACTGATACAGTCTTAATACTCAATTGTTGCTTTTTTTTTTTTTAATCATCCTTTGGCCTGGCCAGTATGGGTCCGTACTTGTACCAAAGAATCTCAGGTTCGATCCCAGCCCCAGTCCAGACGCATGTGAGAGGCAGCCAATTAATGTGTCTCTCTCACACTGATGTTTTTCTCTCTCTCCCACTCTTCATCCCTCCCTTCTACTCTCTCTAAAAAGCAATGGGAAAAAAATCCTCCAATGAAGATTTAACAACGCCTCCCACCCAAAAAATCCTTTAATATTTATTTTTTAAAAAGGATACAGAAAGATATCTGGAACTTCTATATCAAAAGCCTTAAAAATGTCCATAATCTTTGAAACAGTAATTCCATATCTAAGAATGTTCCCAAAGCAAATAACTCAAAATATGAACACAGATTCACATACATTATCAAATATTGGAGTATAATTAATTGTATTTTTAAAAGAATAAAAACAAAAATAGTTCAGAAAATTATAAAGAAAATAACAGAATTCAGTTTATAATGATCAAGAAATATTCATTAAAATATATTTAATGTGATCTTGAAATTTATTACAATGTATATACTTAAGTACTGCTGTGTATTATGTATATATGAGTAATACAAATTTTAATAGTTCCTGAATATGAAATAATAGATCATTTTTTTACTTTCTTCCTTATACCTGTCCATAACTTTCAAAATTTCTACAATGGACATATTGTTTTTAGAGTCAGAAACATACATTTAAGAGAGGAAAAGGAACCAAGCCTTACCATGGCCTGCATATGGCTTGGCACTGTCATTTAGAAGGCTTGGGGAGCTGCTACTATTAGTCATTCTCTGAAAAAGAAAACACAGGTACATAATATCACTAGAATTAAGAATATTCAACCAATTCAGACTAACTTTCTTTGCTTCTTCCCCTCCTATCCATCTTTCACATTACTAATATTCTAATCACTGCTGCTTAGATTACAATAATCTATGCAAAAACTTCCAAGCACTCTGCATAACACATCAAATGAAAATTTTACTTACTAGTCAGGTGTTTAAAACCAAAGCTGGAGACCTATTTTGAATGCACTTCTATTAATTTGTCAGCCTGGGCAAGACAAATATAACTACTAAATTTTCTTGTCCATAAAATTTAAATTCCAATATCCATTCAAGATGTAAAGTGACTACATATAAAGTCAAGAAATGGTCTCTAATATCTTCTCCAAATGCATATTATCCTTTGTTTACCTTAGGGACTCTATAAAATTAGGCTATTCACTGTTCTCTAAATATGTTGCATAATCTCTATGGTGTGTCTCTCCATCATGAAAGGCCTTCATTCCACAACCACAAAACACACAGAGGAGTGAAACTAGTTTCTTCCTATCTATCTCCATGATTGTCCCAACCCTAACCCCACCCTTGAAAGCTCTTGACTCCAAACCTACTAGGAGATAAGATTCCTTAACTAAATCCCAACTACTTCATTATCTTAAATCCCACCCCTCCTGATAAATAAATTTAGGGATAAATGAGGACTTTAGATCAGTGGTTCCTACATGGGACATATGTCACACGGTGCCATTTGATTTTTAAGGGGACAATCCAAGAATGAATTAACAGTGAATTTTTTTAAATTTCTTATGGTTCTAAGGGCCTCATATACAGTATATAAATATATTATATTTATGCATTTCAGTTCTCTATTATGTTTTAAACTTTATTTGCTATTTTTTCATATCACTTTACATTTTTTTAATATATTTTATTGATTTTTTACAGAGAGAAAGGGAGAGAGATAGAGAGTTAGAAACATCGATGAGAGAGAGAGACATCGATCA
>NW_006297833.1:355562-356385 GCF_000327345.1 Myotis davidii
TTTCATATTTTTTTAACAATTTCTTAGTGATTTCTTCCTCAGCACTTCAACTGTCCTTTCGTTCTTTTATTTTTCTCTTTCATGGATGCCATGTTCTTTGGAAGCTTGTTTAGACCAAGTTAATGGCCTTTTAGCTTCCTCCACATGAATAGGAGTTCACTTTTTGAATAATAAGAATTATATGTCATGGCAGGAGGGGACATACCAGGATTTTATGCTTGTTGGGGCATGGCCAAAGAAAGGTTGGGAACCATTGCTCTAGATGCTCTCCACCCTCAAAATAAACTTCATTGTTTAAACTCATACTAATGATACCTGCAGCAAGGGATACTTTGTTTCTACAGGGCTTCCAAATCCATTGACTCCTATAAAGCTGGTGCTGAAATAGGAATCTGTGAGACTGGTATCAGTTAAAGCACCTCCATCTATTCCAGGAACTGAAAGAGAAAAAAAATTCAAGTATTTGATTATTTAAAAGCACAAGCACTGACATGGTTTCTGTGTTCCTACATAACTTTTGAAGTATCAATCTGCCACACTTATTTTTATTTACCTATTCATAACAAAAGACAGGACCAAAAAAAAATTGGCTCAGCTCTAAACATTTGTTAAACAATGCTCAAGTTGACTGTTGTTTTCCTACAGAGATAGTAATTTATTTTGTATCAGTCACCTAAAAGCTACCAAGCACAACATGAAGAAACAAATCAGACTTGGATTTCAAGTTTCTTTCTTTAACTTTGCAAGAGGCCAGCAGAAACTATAAACCACTGCAATTTCCTCAGGACTGTTTCTCAAATATATTATGGGGGGGGGGGGGGGA
>NW_006297833.1:356401-358686 GCF_000327345.1 Myotis davidii
AATCAGCACACTCACATTAATTCATAGTTCAGTAAAAACAATTTTACAGAAGTAGAAATGGAATAGAGTTCAGGAATGACACCATCTGTGGATTTTAGGACAGGATAATACAGAACGATTTTAAGTAGAACAATCCATTTATACACGAACAAAGTCATGGACAATATGTTTTAGATACTAGTGCTTGATAAGTACTTGGAATGCTGCTATTTTTAAGCTTCTAGTTAAGTACAAAGCCTTACACTTCATAACAGCTGAACTGCAAAGAGCACTGCCCTCTCTGTGCAGAACCTCTAAGAACCACTGAAACCACTCCCACTCCCAACAAGAAGTAGTCTAACCCTAGCTGGTTCCATCACAGACTCAAGAGCCCCAGGTCCGATTCCAACCAATGGGTCTCCCTCACATTGATGTTTCTCTCTGTCTATCCCCCTCCCTTCCACTCTCTCTAAAAATCAATGGAAAATTATCCTCAGGTGAGGATTAACAACAATTTTTATTTATTGATTTTTTAAATATATTTTATTGATTTTCTACAGAGAGGAAGGGAGAGGGATAGAGAGCTAGAAACATCGATGAGAGAGAAACATCGATCAGCTGCCTCCTGTACACTCCCTACTGGGTATGTGCCCGCAACCAAGGTACATGCCCTTGACCAGAATCGAACCTGGGACCCTTGAGTCCACAGGCCGAGGCTCCATCCACTGAGCCAAACCGGTTAAGGCTAACAATTTTTAAAAAGTAGACTAAAGAAATACTGATAGTTGGATGTAGGGTGCTATAATCTGAATTTTGGTATATCCTCAAAATCATATATTGAAATCCTAAACCCTAAAGATGATGGTATTAGGATGTGGGACCTTTAGGAGGTGCCTAGGTCATGAGAGTGGAGCCCTCATGCATGAGATTAGTGTTCTTATAAAAGAGAACCTACAGAGAGTCCTAGACCCTTCCACCATGTAAGAGCACAAGAAGGTGCCCATCTATGAATCAGGAAGTGGGTCCTCACCAACCACGACACATAATCTGCCAGTGTTGTGATATTGGACTTCCCAGCTTCCAGAACTGTAAGAAATAAAATTTCTGTTGTTTATAAGCCACCCAGTCTGTGGTATTTTGTTAGAGCAACACAAACTAAGACAAAGAGCTGGGTGCATGTAAACTGGTGCAGCTACTATGGAAAAGGGTATAGAGGTCCCTCAAAAAATTAAATATAGCCCAGCCAGTTTGGGTCAGTGGTTGAGCATCAACAAATTAACCGTTTGACTGCTAAGGAGCGCTATCGCGCTCTTCTTATTTAAAACAAGTTTATGTAAACAATTGGTATTTTTTAATTTTTGTTGTTGCAAAGCAATACAAGTGAGTTTATTGTATAAAAAGTGTTTTACATTTTTTCCCATACACGCGCAATTAGTGCCACAGTTTTGGCATATGTCCGAAAAAATACGTCAGCAGCCAAACAGTTAAACAGAAGGTCACAGTTCAATTCCCGGTCAGGGCACATGCCAAGTTTGCAGACTCAATCTCCAGTAGTGGGTGTGCAGGAGGCAGCCAATCAATGTTCTCTCCCACTATTGAAGTATTTCTCCGCCTCTCTCTCTCTCTCAAATCAATAAAAATGTATTTTTAAAAAAACTGAATATCAAACTATCACATGATCCAGCAATTTTAATTCTGGCTATATATCCAAAGGAAATAAAATCACTATCTCAAAAAGAGGTATCTGCACCTCTATGTTCACTGCAGCATTATTCATAATAGTCAACACATGGAAACAACCTAAGTATTTATAGAGAGATGAATAAAGAAAAACTCTCTCTCCCTCTCTCTCGCTCACACACACACACGCACGCACGCACACACACGATGGAA
Organism: Myotis davidii; assembly: GCF_000327345.1. Lineage (NCBI taxonomy): Eukaryota > Metazoa > Chordata > Mammalia > Chiroptera > Vespertilionidae > Myotis > Myotis davidii. Next base: position 358,274 of record NW_006297833.1, read on the forward strand.
TATTATTCAGTCATAAAAAAGAAGGCAATCCTGTAATTTGTGACAACATGGATGGACCTTTTTTGAATTTGTTTTAAGTAAACTTTACAATATGTCTGTGTAATAACAATTTGCAATCCACTTTAAATAAGGCTTACTATTTCTATGAAAGGTCTTTTAAAATCTCTCCTTTTTTTTTCTTTTTTTAAATTAAATCTTTACTGTTCAGATTATTACAGTTGATCCTCTTTTTTCCCCCATAGCTCCCCTCCACCAGGTTCCCACCCCACCCTCGGCCCTTACCCCCCACCCCACGGTCCTCATCCATAGGTGTACGATTTTTGTCCAGTCTCTTCCCGCACCCCCCACACCCTTTTTCCCCCGAGAATTGTCAGTCCACTCCCTTTCTATGCCCCTGATTCTATTATATTCAC
>NW_006297833.1:359753-371926 GCF_000327345.1 Myotis davidii
GCATAATGAGGCCACCATTTTCAATTAGTCATTTTCAAACTGGTTTGGCTCTTGGATCTCTAAGGAGGTGCTAATTTAGCCTCTGCCTGAGGCTGCCCAGCAGGACCCCAGCTGTGAAGCAATGCAAGCTGCTGTGGGGCCTTAGGCCTTCTTTTGGACGTTCTGGGTCTCTCTGACCCAGCTGCAGTTTGTTAGGTAATTTTCGGATTGCAAAGGGCCAGGCCTTTCATATGCAAAAGCCTCTGCACACAGCTTGAGTGGGGCAGGGTCTCAGGGAATCAATAGGGCGGAGCAAACAGCTATGGCTGATCCTCAGTCCTACTCTAAGAGGCCCCCGGTCTCAGTGTACAGGTAATCACTGCAAGCACCTGAGAGAAAGCCGCCCTCAGTTCTGCCTGATGCCAGACAGTCCAGTTTCTCCCAGTATGAGTCTGGGTCCCCAGAGACTTGCCTTGAACTGGAGTTCAGAGCAGTCGGGAGCTTGAGACTCCCTCAGGATTGAAAAAGACAACCGTGTCCTCAGTTGCCAGCCCTTTCCACGTGTGCCTCTGTACCTCTGCACTTTACTTCCACACCTCCTCTGAGTCTCAGTGTGCTTTTCGCTTTCCTTCTCATTGAATTTCCACTCAGCCAGCCTTCCTGTGGTTCTGGATGATGTCTGTTTTGTCTTTTAGTTGTATTTTTGAAGTGGTTGTGCGAGGCAGCAATTTGCAGTGTTTACCTATGCCGCCATCTTGGTTTCTCTCAGCAAAACATGTTTTTAAAAAGTCTTAAACAATTCCTGTTTTCTCAGCAAAGTGTCTTGGAATTTCATAATGGAGAAGAGAAAATTTGTTGCTAAAACCAATTTATTACCAGTTTCAGATCACCTAAACCTATTGTTTCTTGAGAACTAGTAGAGATGTAGGGTTTTATATGTTTTATTTAGTACTTGTCATCTTTTAACATACTTTAAAATTACTGGGGCTAATGCATCCCAAGAATCTAAAAAGCAGTACCTGACACAGAGTAACTGCTCCATAAATGTTAATTAATTCAATGAATGATGAATCTCCACTTTTAGCCTGAATCAGTATATACTAAGTTGAAAGCTTGCCATAATTTTTTTTGAACACATTATCTGTATACATTAAATCTTTTTATAATACTCTAGTGACCTGGTGCACAGATTCATGCACACTGAAAGGAAATTAATTAGAACGTGGCCAGCAGGATAGGACTGGGCAAGATGAGCCAGACACACCCTGGCGCCCTCCTACAGTCTCTCCCCAGCTGGCCAACCTCTCGTGTCCCTCCCCAGCCTTGATCATGCACCAGTGGAGGTCCCTCAGCCTGGTCTGTGTCCTCTCGCAATCCAGGACCCCACAGGGGATGTCTGAGAGCCTGTTTCAGCCCAATCCCGCATGCCATATGCAAATCGACCAAAGAGCAGAACTACTGGTCATTATGATGCGCACTAACCACCAGGGGGCAGACACTCAACACAGGCACTGCCCCCTGATGGTCACTGCGCTCCCACAGGGGAAGCGCTGCTCAGCCAAAAGCCAGGCTCACGGCTGGCAAGCACAGCAGCAGTGGCAGGAATTTCTCCCGCCTCCACAGCAGCGCTAAGGATGTCCGACTGCCAACTGGAAGCGGGCCTAAGCCATCAGTCAGACATCCCCCAAGGGATCCCAGACTGCAAGAGGGCGCAGGCCAGGCTGAAGGACCCCACCCCGACTGCACGAATTTTGTGTACTGGGCCTCTAGTGTGTATATATTGCAAAATGATTGCTAAAATGAGTTAGGTTAATGTCCAACACCACACAGTTATAATTTCTTTTTCTTATGATGAGAACTTTTAAGATGTACTCTCTTAGAAACTTTCAAATACATAATATAGTATTGTTAACTATAATCACCTTTTCATCTATACTAATAAAAGAGTAATATTCTAATTAGACTAGAAGACCTTCCAGGAAACCTTCCCAGACGTCCTTCCAGACAAAGCCATGGTGGCGGGGCAGAAGTGGTTAGGGGCAATCAGTCCAGGAGAGGAGGACAGTTGGGGGTGATCAGGCCGGGGGGGGGGGGGGGTTGGGGGGACCAGGCCTGCAGGGGAAGGCCATGGGGGTGATCGGGTTGGTAGGGGAAGGCAGTTGCGGGAGGGGGTACCGGGCCAGCAGGGTACGGATATCCCCCGAGGGGTCGCAGATTGGAGAGGGTGCAGGCCAGGTTGAGGGACACACACACGCGCGCACACACACACACACACACACACACACACCTGTGCACAAATTTCATGCACCAGGCCTCTAGTAATGTATATAAATAATGAATCACTGTGATGTACACCTGAAATAAGATACTGTATGTTAATTACACAGCAATAAAAATACCAATCCCAAAAGGTTACATGCTATATAATTCCATTTATAGAACACTGTTGAAATGACAAAATTATAGAAATGGAGAGCAAATTACCGATTACCAGTGGTTGGGAGAGAAAGCAAGTTACAAAATGGCAATTTGAGACTGACAGAACTATCTTATGCCTTGATTGTGTTGGTAGGTACACAAGCATACACAGAACTAAAGTCACACACATGTACACACGAGTGCAAATAAAACTAGGGAAAAGTAGAAAAGTGGATTACTATGTCAATCAATGCTGACTGCAATACTGTATTATAGCTATGAAAGATGTTACCACTGGGAGAAACTGGGTGATGCGACAATATCTCTCTGTATTATGTCTTACAACTGCATGGGATTCTATAATTATCTCAAAATAGAAAGTTAAATTTTTTTAAATCTATAAAAGGTCAAAATAGATGTTAAGTTTTATTTTGGCAATAATTTTTCTTACAGGGTCATTCAAATGAACTTTTATGTAAAGATTTTTTTTCTCATTAACTGTATCTTACCTAGACTTATATTAGTACATCCCTCTTTGAGTATTTCTCATAAACCTCTGAGTTTTTCTCATAAAACTTATCAAGACCTAATATTAACTTATGCATATGTTTATATACCCTACTAGAAGGTAAACTGCACTAGGGCAGAGTTTCATTTCATTCAATGTTGTATTCCCATCGCCTAGATCAAAGCTTGCCATGCTGCAATGCACAATATTAAATTAGTGAAATGAATGGTATTATGAAGTCTATATGTAACCTACATAATAATAGGTCAAACAGCTGAACGACTGGTGGCAATCACGCGCACTGACCACCAGGGGACAGATGCTCAATGCAGGAGCTGCCCCATGGTGATCAGTGTGCAACCACAGGGAGAGCACTGCTCAGCCAGAAGCTGGGCTCTGGCGAGCACAGCAGCAATGGCAGGACCTCTCCTGCCTCCACGGCAGCGCTAAGGATGTCCGACTGCCAGCTGGGAGCGGGCCTAAGCTGTCAGTCGGACATCCCCCGAGGGGACCCAGACTGCAAGAGGTTGCAGGCTGGGCTGAGGGACCCCCCCCCCCACAAGTGCACCTAGTTGTCCAATAAAAATGTGTAAACCTATAGAAGCTATCCTAATGGCAAATTCAGTACTCACTTTCCTGTCAGATCATACAAGTTTATGGAAAGAAAAGTGTAATCCTGGCTTAAACAAAAACAGTTTTGCCACAAACATTATACTTTCCAAAGTTATTTTATGAACTTCAGGTTATCCACTGCTTTCTTCCTGTGGTTGGATAGGCAACCACAGTTCAATAATTTATAGCTATTTTACTGGTCTTGAAAGTACAGCTGTCCTTCAGTATTGAAAGGGACTGGTTTCTGAACCCTTGTGAATACAATAACTGAGGACACCCATGTCCCTTATATAGAATACATATAGTCTATGCACAGATCCTCCTGTATGCTTTGAATCACCTCTAGATTACCTATAAAATACACTGTAAATGTAAATAGTTGTTACACTACATTGTTTGGATAATAATGACAAGAAAAACAGTCTATACATGTTCACTATAGACACAACTATCATAGGCCTAATTACACAGTGCATGTAAGCAAAAGCGTAACATTTTTTAAAAATATTTTCCATCTTCAGTTGGTTGTATCTGCAGATGCGAAACCTGTAGATAAGGAGGGCCAACTGTATACTCTCAAATATGAGGGGGGAAGGGAGGACTAGGGACATAAATGTAAAGGTTAATTATAGAGTTATTATTAATAATATTCAATAACAGCAGCAACTAAGACTGATATCTCACTATGTACCAGGCAATACACACTGATAGTGTCACATGCAATCCCAACAAGTAGGTACTATTTTTACATCCATTTTTTAAAATGAGAAAAACTTGGGCTTAAGATTAAAAATCTGCCCAAGAGCCGTAACCCGTTTGGCTCAGTGGATACAGTGTCAGCCTGCGGACTGAAAGGTCCCAGGTTCGATTCCGGTCAAGGGCATGTACCTTAGTGGCAGGTACATCTCCAGTAGGAGGTGTGCAGGAGGTGGCTGATCGATGTTTCTCTCTCATCGATGTTTCTAACTATCTCTCTCCCTTCCTCTCTGTAAAAAAATCAATAAAATATATATATTTTTTAAAAATTTGCCCAAGATCACAAAGCTAGTAAGAGAGCCAGAAGTACACTTTAGATGTCTTATATCGAAGCTTCACTACTAACTAAATAAGTAGAACTGAAAACTAAGTTTATTTTGATAAACAAATCTATTGGGTTTCAAATAAAGTAATGTACATAAAATACAAATCGTGGGATAATAAATACTTTAGCTGCTAAAAATGGAGCATGTTATAGATTAAAATTCTAGCCCTGGCCAGTGTGGCTCAAGAGTTAGAGCATGGTCCTGCGCACCGAAGCATTGCAGGTCCAATCCCCACCCCCACTGGAGCGCATTTGGGAGGCAACCAATCGATGTATCTCTCTCACATGGTCACATGTCTGTCTGTCTCTCTCTCTCTCCCTCTCACTCTCTCTTCCTCTCCCCCACTCCCCCGTAAAATCAATGAAAATAAATATCCTTGGTGAGGATTAACAAAATAAACCAAAAGTAGGTTAAAATTCTAGTTGGAAATGTAATTACATCATTAAAAGAAAAAATATTTTAGAATAACCTTTTAAAAAATAGAATAAACTGTTATTTCCCAAACAACAATCTTTTTTGTATAAATTGCTACTCTTTTTTAATATTTTTTTATTATTAATGTAACTTTTTAAATGATTTCAGAGAGGAAGGGAGAGACAGATCGAAACATCAATGATGAGAATCACTGACTGGCTGCCTCCTGCACACCCCCTACTTGGGATTGAGCCTGAAACCCAGGCATGTGCCCTTGAACGGAATCAAAACCGGACCCTTCAGTCTGCAGGCTAATGCTCTATTCACTGAGCCAAACCGAGTAGGGCCCAAACAAACTTAAATGCCAGAGCATTGCCTGGTCAATATAAGAGCAGAATGGAGTAAGAAAATATAATATTTTATGTACATAAAAAGTAAGCACCAAATGAAAGTATGGTTCCTTTACAAGACTGAAGCATCATTTTAAGTAACTGTACTAAGAAAAAGCCTTTGTGCTACAGTTTTCCAATGTTTGAAAATAAGGATAAAGTTTTCTCCTGTGTTTACCTCTAAAGTTTTAACAGGATCTGAAACACAAAACAATTCTGCAAATGTGAAGTACTAAAGCAAAGGTCAAAGACTCAAATGCCTAGAAGAGCCATGTATATAAAAGTCACCCAGTTGGTTAAGCATGGTCTCATGCAGCAGGATATCGCCACTTCAATTCCTGGTCAGGTCCCATACTTAGGTTGCAATTTCGATTCCCTGGTCAGGATGCATACAGAGGTAACCAATATCTATCTATCTATCTATCTATCTATCTATTTCAAATTAATGAACATGTCCTCTGGTGAGGATAAAAAAAAAAAATTCATCCTTTCAGAAGTAAGGCAAAATGAAGTCTTGCCCCATCAACAGGTCTAACTCCAATACAAGAGTTGCCCTTCAAAGGAAGCCAAAAATCTGTATTTCTGATTTTTTTAATGCTGTCAACTAATTCAATTACAATCCACACACATGCAAATTAAAAACAAAAAATACCGTAAATATTAGCCACCAAAATGGTTAAAATTATAACACGGTTAATCCAAGTGTTGGGGAGAATGTGGAGCAACTGGAACTCTTATACACTGCTGGAAGGAATGTAAACACGGTACAATCACTTCAAAAAACTGCTTGACAGCAACTACTAAATCTGAACATATGCATAGTTAGTACACCCTATATACACCCAGATATTCCACTTCTAGGTGATCTAACAGAAATGCATATATTTGTTCACCAAAAAACATGTTCAAGAATGTTCAAAGCAAGTATTCTTCTTAACAGATAAAACCTGGTCACATTCCATTGACCACCAACAGTAAAATAAGAAAATAAAATGTGGCAGTTCATCCCATATAATGAGAGGAATATGCTAATCAGCTGTTACACGAGGCATAAAGACCAAGGGCATCATGACCAGATCAGGGATTATTATGCTCTGAGGCCTAAGGACCAAGCACATCAAGTCACGACCAGATCATGGATCAGCAGGAGGGTGGGCCAGCGAGGTACAAGGGAGCTGCAGAGAGCTACAGGAGCGGGCAGGGCAGCAAGTTATGATGGGGAGGGGAGTCGGGGGGAGGTACAGGAGGGCGGCAGCGACCTACTAGTGCACGAATCCGCTATACAGGAATGAGACTACAGAGGCTATTCCTACATAACACAAATAAATCTCACAAACATGCTGGAAGAAAAAAAAAACCACGAAAAGAGTACAACTACATGACTCCATTCCTTTAAAGTTAAAAAAAAGGATCTATAATGTTAGAATGTAATATTAGAAATCAGTAGTTACCTTTGGGAAAGGGTAGTAACTGGGATGGGGACAAGAGCAGGATTTATGGGGGTACTGATTATGTCCTTTTTATTTTTTTTAATCCTCACCTGAGGATATTTTTCCATTGATTTTTAGGAAGAGTGGAAGAGCGAGGGAGAGACAGAGAGAAACACTGATGTGAAAGAAACACATCGACTGGTTGTCTCCTGCATGAGCCCTGACCAGGACCCAGGCCAGGGAGGAGCCCACAACTGAGGTACGTCCCCCTGGCCAGAATCAAACCCAAAACCCTTTGGTCCACAAGCCAACACTCTATCCACTGAGCCAAAATGGCTAGGGCCTTTTTTTTTTTAATCTGAATGCTGATTATTTGTTCACCTTGTGAAAACCGCAAGAAGTTACAATTTGTAAACTTTTCCCAATATATGAATACTTCAATAAAAATGTTTAAATCACACATACACAAAGATTCCCAAACTATTTCTACATGCAGATCCAGCTAATCAAAACAGATCAGTTTATGACCTCTCAGCTAAAGAAACACTATACAATCTTATATTTAAAGAAGAGCAAAAAACAAACAAAAAGCAAAACAAAATTGTTTCAGGGAGGCTACATGATCAGGTCAGCAACTAATATTTAAATTTCTTCTAATAACAATACCTCTTAGAATGTGCCATTTTAATTGCCTCATATCCTTTTTTGTGGAGGGGGATACTGAAAGGCAAGTCTTTTTTTTCTTCTTTTTTTTGTATGTTTGTTGTTTTTCATCCATTCCTCATGCACCACCTCCCCTCTGCAGCCATCAGCTTGTTCTCTATTTCTACGCATCTGTTTTTGTTTGTTCATTTGTTTTTTTAGATTCCACATATAAATAAAATCATATGGTATTTGTCTTTCTGTTTAACTTATTTCACTTAGCATAATACCCTCTAGGTCCATCCATGTTGTCATAAATGGCAAGATTTCCTTCTTTTTTATTGCTCAGTAATATGCCTTTCTATATAACTTATTCTTTATCCATTCACCTATTGATAGATACCTAGGTTACGTCTATATCTTTGCTATTGTAAATAATGCTGCAATAAATGCAGGAATACATATACCTTTTTTAATTAGTATTTTCATTTTCTTCAGATAAATACCCGTAAGTGGAGTATCTGGGTTGTATGGCAGTTCTACTTTTAACTTTTTGAAGGACCTCCATACTATTTTCCATGGTGGTTACACCATTTTACAGGTATAAGGTGATAACTCCCGGTGGCTCTCATTTGCATTTCCCTGATGATTACAGAGGTTGAGCATCTTTTCATATGTCTGTCATCTATATGTCTTCTTGGTAGAAGTATCTATTCATGTCCTCTGTTCATTTTTTAATTGGATTGTTTGTATTTTTTATGTTGAGTTGTATGACGTTTTCATATATTTTGGATATTAACCCTTTTTGGATATATCACTTGTGAATATGTTTCCCCATTCAGTGGGCTGTCTCTTTGTTTTGTTTATGAAATTTTTAAGTTTGATGTAGTTCCATTTGTTTATTTTTGCTTTGGTTTCCTTTGCTTAAGGAGATTTATCTAGGAAGATATTATGAAGACCAGTGTCAAGGAGTTTACTACCTACATTTTCTTATGAGTTTAACAGTTTCAGGACTTACATTTAAGTTTTTAATCTATTTTCAGTTACTTTTTGTATATGGTGTAAGAGGGTGGTCCAGTTTCATTTTTGTATGTATCTCTGCCAGTTTTCTGAATACCACTTACTGAAGAGACTGTCATTTCTCCATTTTATAATCTTGCTTCCTTTGTCATAGATTAATTGACCATATAAGCAAGGTTTACATATGGGTTCTCTATTCTGTTCCAATGACCTATGTATCCGTTTTTTTTATGCCTTTACTTGTGCATGTGTGTGTGTTTCCATCTGAAATCAGTCTCTTATAGGCAGCATATAGAAGGGCCTCGTTTTTTTTTCTCCATTTAGTTGCCTTAAGTCTTTATACTGAGGCATTTAGTCCATTTACATTTAAAGTAATTACTGATAGGTATGTACTAATTGCGATTTTGTTCATTGTTTTTTGGCTGTTTTGTAGTTCTCTGTTCATTTCCTCTTTCCTTTCAGTTTGCTTGTTTTCTTTAGTGTTTTATTTGGGTTCCTTTCTCTTTATTTTTTTGTGTATTTTTTGTAGGTTTCTGGTTTGTGGTTACCATGAGGTTCCTATATATCCATCTATAGCTATAGCAGCCTATTTTAAGGTGACAGGAATTTAAATTCAAACACATTCTAAAAGCATTACATTTTTATTTCCCCCACCACACTATTGTCTTTGATATCATATTTTAAATCTTTTTGTTTTGTATATCTCTATTTATTATAGTTATAGTTAATCTTCATACTAGCTTTTTTAAGTAGCTGATTCACAAGTACCTATTAAGTACCTGTGAGATTTTTTTTCTTTCATGTATTTTCTTATTTCTGGCCTTTTCTTTTCTGATTAAAGAAAATCTCTAACATTTCTTGTAAAGCCAACTTAGTGGTAATAAACTCCTTTAGTTTTTGTCTGGGCAACTCTTTATCTCTCCTTCAAGTCTGAATGAAACATTTGCTGGGTACAGTCCATTGTAGATTCCTTCTTTGAGCACTTTAAGTATTTCCTACCACTCCCTTCTGGTCATAAAGTTTTTGCTGAGCAATCAGCTATTAGCCTTATGGGGTTTGGGAGAGGATGGAGTTCCTCTGTTTATGAAATGCTGTTTTCTTCTATGGCTTAACGATTATCTCTTTATCCTGAACTTTTGTCATTTTAATTACAATATCTTGGTGTGGGCCTCTTTGGGTTCATCTTGTTTGGAACTGTGCTTCCTGGAATTAGACGTCTGCTTCCTTCCCTAGATTAGCAAAGTTTTCAGTCATATTTCCTCAAATATTTTCTCCTCCCTACAATGCATATGTTAGTGCACTTGATGTTGTCACAGATATTCCTTATTCTTTTTTCTTATTGCTGTCCTGATTAGGCAATTTCCACAATTCTATCCTCCAAGCGGTAACCTGTTCTTCTGTATTATCCAATCTGCTATTGATTCCTTCTAGTGTATTTTCCATTTTAGTTATTCTTCAGTTGATTATTAATTTTTTTAACTCTTCTTTGTTGAAGTTCTGAGTTCCCCTATTCTACACGTAATTTTGGTAAGCATACTTATGGCTGTTACTTGAAAATTTTTTAATGTTTTCAACCTGGTTGTTATGGCTCAATGGTTAGAGGATCAGCCTGCGGACTGAAGGGTCTTGGGCTCAATTCCCAGTCAAGGGCACATACCTGGGTTGCAGGCTTGATCCCTGGCTGAGGCAAACAATCATTGTGTCTCTCTCACATTGGTCTCTCTCTCTCCCTCTCCCTCTCCTTCCTCTCCCTCTCCCTCTCCCTCTCTGCCCTCTCCTCCCTCCCTCCCATTCTCTCTAAAAGGAAAATCATGTTTTTATTCATTTTAGAAAGAGGGAGAGGAAAGGAAGTGCGCGGGGCGGGGGGGGGGACACTGATGTGAGAGAGAAGCACTGATCAGTTGCCTCCCATATACAGCCCAACCAGGGATCAAACCCACAACTGGGAATCGAAACCTTTTGGTCCATGGGATGATGCTGAACCAACTGAGCTACATGGGCCAGTGCTATTTGAATTCTTTATCTGGCAAATTATCTTTTTTTCATTAGGATTTTTTAGATATTTTTACTGATTTCAGAGATGAAGGAAGAGGGAGAGATAGAGAAAATCATTGATTGGCTGCCTCCTACACACCCTGTACTGGGGACCAAGCCCACAACCTGGGCATGTGCCCTGACAGGCAATCGAACCGTGACCACCTGGTTCATAGGTCAATGCTCAACCACTGAGTCACACCAGCCAGGCTATTAGGGTGTTTTTCTTGTTCCTTCATTTGGAATATATTCCTCTGCTTGTCATTTTGTTTGACTATCTGTATCTGTTTCTATGAATTAGATAAAATAACTTTCCCAATCTTAAAAAAAGTGGTCCTATAACAAAGTAGACTGTACCAGGTAGTTTTAGCAGGCCAGTTGGAGTAAGAGTGGGCACATGTGATGCCTGAGATTCTTCCTGGCCAGAAAAAGCAGGTTCAGGGCAGGGCAGTCTGGTGTCCATGCACATGTGGTAGCTCCCTTTTGTTCTGGCTATCCACAGCTAAAATGGGGTTTAGGCAAGGCAGACTGGTGTCCCAACACTTCAGTACCCTGCTGATCTGAGTGAGGCAACCTGGTGCACACTCTGCAGTGTCCTGTTTGACCCACTGTGTCAATCTCGAGGTGGGATGACCCTATCTATATACACACTCTACAGCACCCTGTTGTAGCTGGTGAAGCTAGTAGCTCCAGGAATGGCCAGGAAGGCACTACTGCTGCCTTGCAGGTTGGGCAGTGCACCTGAATAGAACTCCTGCTTGCACTATCCAAGTGGAGGGAGAATGTAAACAATGGCATTCACTGGCTTCTCTGATCCTGAAAAGTTACCTCAGATCCCAGAGAGTTCTAGCAGTTCCCCAATCCTATATTCAATCTCAATCTCAATTTCTCTCTCTCTCCCTGCCCCTGCCTCTCTCCTCTGGTGTACAGTAGCTGTAGAAGATGTTCAATTGGCCCTCACTTATCTCTCAGAAAAGACTGTCATATATAGGTATAAATTCAGCATGTTCATGGGAGGTGAGCTCAGCATCTTCCTAAACTGCCACGTTGGTCCCTCTCTTCCTATTGTCGCACACAGTATAATTATTAAGATACAGTATAACAGCCCTAACCGGTTTGGCTCAGTGGATAGAGCGTCAGTCTGCGGACTCAAGGGTCCCAGGTTCGATTCAGATCAAGGGCATGTACCTTGGTTGCGGGCACATCTCTAGTAGGGAGTGTGCAGGAGGCAGCTGATCGATGTTTCTCTCTCATCGGTGTTTCTGACTCTCTATCCCTCTCCCTTCTTCTGTAAAAAATCAATAAAATATATATTTTTAAAATGTCAGCTATTTAAAAAAAATTATTTTAAGATCCCAAACTGTATAGAAATGCCAAAAAAAGTAGGACTTTTCCATTTGGTTTAGAAATGCTCAATACATTCAGAAAGAGAAAAGGAAAGTCTGACACCTGTCCTACTTTTTCCTTCAGAGCAACATTCTGTAAAATAGATTACACTTAAACACTTATTATAATTCTAAATTCCACTCACAAACTAAAAAGTTGCAAGTCAATAGAGAATAACAAATGATTTTAAAAGATGTAACAACCGTAAAATTTCTGAACCCAAGTGCTAACTCTCTCTCTCTCTCTCTCTCTCTCACAC
>NW_006297833.1:371975-372428 GCF_000327345.1 Myotis davidii
ACACACACCACCCACACAAGACATGCTTTCAAGGCTCCATGCTGAGAGTTCACTGGATACAAAGTTGTAGAAGACATAACCCCCCTACTGACACCCAGCAAACTTATTCCGAAAACTATGTTGAAATGCAAGTCTTGTGAAATTCCTACTCTACATTCCCAACTAAATCTAAACACACTAAGAGCTGCTGTTTATTCACTCCCAATGCCTCGAAAGCATTTTCTGCCTGGGAAACGTTTCTCCCATAAGCCTTAGACAAACTTTTCCGTGCTTTCAACCTCCTCCAGGAAGCCTTAACCCCGCCCCACTTCCTACACACCCACTAGGGAACCTCAACCCTCTACAGACACCGCTCCACAGGGCACGCAAAACACAGGTGCCTGCAAACCCAGCCCCTTCCCACATACCCCGGAAACGACACCCCTTTCTCACACACAGCACGCCAAAGCCGAT
>NW_006297833.1:372871-391447 GCF_000327345.1 Myotis davidii
CATAGACTGAGGAGGCAAGGAGGACACAGCCGGTGCCGGAAAAAAGCCGGGCGGGTGGGTCTGTCCCGCTGCGGGAGCCCTGGCCGCCCGGGGAGAGGGGGAGGGGAGAGGGGAGGGAGGACGGGGTAGGAGGGCGCGGGGGGGAGGGGGAGTTGGGATTCTCTCACTCACTCTAAAACGACGGGGTGGGCGCGAGGGCCCAGGCAGGGATTTCGAGGGCGCAGGCTAGGGGAGGGGGAGCGGCAGCCGCGAACAGGTGGGGAGGGCGGAGGTGCCGGTTTATTTTTAAATTCTGCCTCCACTCGCTCTCTCGCGCTCTGGTTCCTCCGAGTTGTTTATTCCATTTTCCTCTTCCTGAGACGTCCGTCGACGCTGCGCATGCGCGGCGAGGCGCGGGGCCTTGTGGGTAGCGGGAACGCGAGGGGAAGCCCAGCCAGGCGTCCGGCCCCCGGGCGTCCGCGAGCCTGCGTCAGAGGGACGGGCGGCCCGCAATGGCGTTCCCGCACGCTCCTCCGGCTGGGGAGGTTCTCACGAGACGAACTGTTTTGTATATCCTCTTATGCAAAGCCAGATGTTTTTTGATGGAAAGGACAAAGCAGCTGCCAAACCGCGATTGGCGGGTCCGCACCTGGAGACGGAGCCCACGCCCTTGCTCCATTTGAAGAATAGTTTTATCCTGTTTGCCGTACTTCCTCTCCCTCTTTTTTCACCACCCTACTTTTTTCCTTCCCCTTGAAGGTGATGACAACTACATGACTGATTAAATTCTGGCGTTCTATTAAAAAAAAAAAAAAAAAAAGACTGAACCAAAAGTTGATTTAGGCAAACCCCCTGCTCGGTGCTGCACCTGTTTTCTCTGAATTTATGAATTTATGTTACTGAAAGGCTTCAGTAAAATATGAAAAATAAGATGCTTCCTGGTGACAACACTGCCTAGGCAGCAACGGAAGGTTTCATTTATAAATATATTAGGGGTGTGTTTTTTTTTTCAGCCTAGCCTTGATTTGAAATTCATTTTATAAAAGATAATTTTTCCCCATCAGAACTCTCTGATGTTTTGCTCTGCTATATTAAAAAGTTTTCAGGACTTGTAAAGAATTGCTATGAAGGGAAAAGTAATTTTAGCATTTTAATTTTTTTTCTCTGTAAAAGATTTTCTCAAAAAGCAGTATGGCAGTTATTAAGGGGGACAGGGGATGTTTGCTGGTAGTACTTAAGGAATTGTGGCAAACAGAAGAGATCACAAAAGAACAGATACAAACAAGTGTGCCACACAGCAAAAAAGGGGAAAAGTGGATTCCATAGACCACAAACTGGTAAGCCTGGTGATGTTCCTTAGCTAACTTTGAAAATAATTACATTGTGTTATGTCTTTGTTTTAAAACATTTTCCCATATTTATTTATTCACCATATTTATTAATGCCTATTACATGTACAAGGAACTGTGCTAGGAGCTAGCAAAGTAAAAGTAAACAAGATGCAGTCTTGTCTGTGTTAAATGTTTTTTTATCCTCAGAGACAGAAAATACACACGCAATTATAAACCAGTGTCTTAAGTGCTAACCTTATCACATTGGCTGTTAGGGGATCTTACAGATGTTATACTTCTTGGAGAAAGTTGATACCTTAAGAGTAGGAGTTGAGAACATCTACTTTTAATTCAGACAGAGCTGAGTTTGTAACCCAGTACTTACAATAGCTGGGTTACTCTGGATAAGTTGCTTCACTTTTCTATGCTGTAAAGCAGATAAGAATAGTACCTACTTCATAAAGTATGAAGGAATGTATTTAAAGTATCCCATGCTTAGTAATAAGTATGTTGCACCTATTGCTATTAGTAATATCACGGCTTGTAGTAGTCAACCTAAGAGAATGCAAGAAAGAGCATTCCAGGCAAAACAAACAGCTTGTACAAAAGGTCCTGAGGAGAAAGATTAGATGTTAGAATAGTGATCATGCAGGATTAAGCAGGGACCATATTACAGAAGTCCTTATAAAGCATGTTAAAGGATTAGGTTTTTTCTTGAGGGCAATAGAAAGTTATTAAAGGGTTTTAAAAAGTCAAGTAATGACATTATCAGATGTCCCTTTAGAAAATAGCATTTTGATCCATCTAAGAACCCTATGAGGAAAGTAAAGAAGGTGGGTTACCACCATTTTGTCGATGAACAAACTAAAACCTGGAGTCACACAAAATTACCAACTGTAAATTGCAAAGCCAGAACTTAAACTCAGAACTTCCAATTAAAAATATGTGCTTTTTCCATTCATTACACATTTCTAAGTGAAAGTATACGGCTATTGATGCTTAGAAAGTGGTGTCCTATGGAGAGACAACAGAGGTTCATTAAGTTCATGCCAAATTAAGCGCGTCATTCAAACCTTTATTGATAATCTACTATATACTATGTACCAATCAAGTTCTGTTCTTGACTCTAATATACAAAAATGTGTAAGATATAGACTGTCATCAAGAATTACTGGGAATCATGAGGGAAACACCAAAGATAAGTAATTCATCCCTAAAAACCATGTTTGACAACGTCTTCTATTAAATCCAGTGAACAAGATGAGAGAAAGTAGACTGAGATACTAGAGCTAGGTGACTTCAGTACTCTGATTAGTCATTATCAACGTGCTGATAAAGCTAGCTTTGGAGCTCCTTAAACATATCCATAGAGTATTAATAAATTGGTATATTTCAACATGGTCTTTACAATCTTCCTTTGGACACTGTCCTTGCCTTTTGATTGGTTGCCCTGCAGGAGCCCCTACCAGAGCCTGGGATGGAAAAGAGCTGCAACCAAGGCATGTGCCCTTGATTAGAACCCAGGACCCTTTAGTCCAAAGGCAGACGCTCTATCCATTGAGCGAAACCGGCTAAAGCCAAACAGTCACTTTAATATGTTGTTGATAATACAATCTCTTGTCCCAGCCCACCCCAGGCAAGTTAGCAGTGTTTTTTCAAAAGCCCTTTAAAATGTACATTGCCCCTCTCAAAAAAAATAAAATGTACATTGCCTTTGAAATATTATTCTACTTAAATAATTCCTAAAAAAAAAAATAACTATAGGTGTAATGCTCCAATGTGCTCAATGCAAAAGAGAAAAAGTTGTGAACAATCTAAATTCTAAAACCAAGGTGAATGGTTAAATAATGGACTATCCACTTGTCATATTATGCAGCATTAAAAAAGCATCAAGCCTGGCCAGAGTAGCTCAGTGGTTAAGTATCGACCTATGAACCAGGAGGTCACAGTTCGATTCCGGGTTGCAGGCTCGATCCCCAGTGTGGGCTGTGCAGGGGGCAGCTGATTAATGATTCTCTCTCATCATTGATGTTTCTATCTCTCACCCCCTCTCTGTTCCTCTCTGAAATCAATAAAAATATATTTTTTAAAATGATAGCATTGAAAATGTACAGCAATGCTTATGACACATTGTCAATATTTAACAACAAAGAATTATATATGCTGCATTGTTATAGTGATGTAAACAATTTAAAAAATAAAGATTAAAGTAACTGCCTGAAAACATTGTTTTTTTATTAAGATGGGAAGATAGAATAGATTTTCCTATACTTCCCAAATTTGTATCACAAATATATTTCTATAATATTTCTATAATAGAAAATAAGCATTAAAATTTCTGTAACTTAATCTTAACCTTTTAATTCTGAGGAGTACATGGATGTATATTAAATTGTTCTCTGTATTTTGGGGGTTTTTTTTCAAATAAATTAATTTTATGAATACAATTGGACACTCATTATTGGCATTTCTTCAAATTTTCATAGTCCAGTGTTTCTTAAGATATATTTCATGGAAGACAGTTCAACAGTATGTTAATTGGTACTACACAAAGAAAAACGTCTTATTGTTGAGAATGTTTGGGAAATATTGAAGTAAATAACACCCCATCCCAACCCTTCTAACATTATTTACTTCAAGTTTTTTTCTACCCTTTTATACCCTTTTTTTCTACCCATGATGTGTTGTAATTCTCTAAAAGCAGGAGATAATATGCAGAATTGACAAAAATGTTTTGCCACAGGACACACTTTTCTCTAGTCACCTTGAGGAGTTAGTGTTCCTGGATTTTTGAGAAACACTATCCTAGTCACATGCCTTCTCATTTTCCTGTTATAACCTACTTCAAAATTGTCCACATTTTAAAAAATATATTTTTATTGATTTCAGAAAGGAAGGGTCAGGGACAGAATGATAGAAACATCAATGATGAGAGAAAGAATCATTGATTGGCTGCCCCTGCACACCGCACACTGGGGATCAAGCCTGCAAACCAGGCATGCACCCTGACCAGGAATCAAACCATGACCTCCTAGTTTATAGGTCAATGCTCAACCAGGCTGTCCACATTTTTAAATTGATTTTAGAGGGAGAGAGGAAGGGAAACATTGATTTGTTTTTCCACTTACTTATGCATTCATTGGTTGAGTCTTGTATGTGCCCTGACCAGAGATTGAACCCACAATCTTGGTGTATCCAAGGTGGCACTCTAACCAACGGAGCTACCCTGCCAGGGTTGTCTGCATTCTTTAATCCACCCCATCCCAACCCTTCTAACTTGTTTTCTAGTTTATACATCTATTTTAAAACAAAAAAACAAAACACTGTCCTAGCTTATTAGAACACAAGCCCATTCTATCTAGAGCTAACATTTTCTCTCATGCTCTGAACTTCCCCTAACATTTCCTCAGGAATCTAGTCATTCTCCATCTTTTCTTTTCTGACTCTTCTTTATATGTGCTGCTGACGGGAGCACTCTGACTCACCTTTTAGTACATGAATATGAAAAGTCTCATATTTAAATAAATTTTAAGGCAGTCATTCTATTGTGAACCTTCCCTAGCCGGTTTGGCCTGCAGACTGAAGGGTCCCGGCTTTGATTCCGCTGAAGGTTGCATACCTCAGTTGTAGGCTCGATCTCCCACCCTGGTCGGGGCATGTGTGGGAGGCCACTAATCCATGTGTTTCTCTCACATCAATGTTTCACTCTGTCCCTCCCCCTCCCACTCTCTCTAAAAAATCAATGGAAAAAATATCCTCGAGTGAAGAATCACACACAAAAAAAGAAAAATCCCAGGAACAAACACTGCTGGTAGGAGGGCTAACTGATACAGCCACTTTGGAGGGCAATTGGTAACATGTATAAAATTTTTAAATATACATGCCTTATTACCCAACAGTGCCACTCTTGGTATCTACTCTAGATGAACACTTGTGCACGAGGAGGCATGCATAACAATGTTCATTTGAGACATTGTTGATAATAAATGTTCATAGAGAGATGGAATTATATGTGCCATTATTCTCTAAGATTTATTGTTCAATAAAAAAGGCATGATGCTGCCTGGTCAGTGTGGCTGTGGCTCAGTGTTTGAACCACCCATGCATGAACCTGGAGGTCAATTCCCAGTCAGGGCCCATGCCCAGGTTAGGGGTGGTACAGGAGGCAGCTGATCGATGATTATCTCTCATCATTGATATTTCTATCTCTCCCTCTACCTTCCTCTCTCTAAAATCAATAAAAACATTTTTAAAAAGTGGTATGATGGAGATAAAAATTATCTAGTCTCTTCTCACATTTTGTATCTCCTAAGAAACATTTTGTAGGCAACTGCCTACCTCTGTAATAGAGTTGTCCCTTGAGGTAAGGTTCATTCTTACCTAAACTATCCTAAACTAAAAATAAATCTTCAGTCAACTCTAAGTCACTCTTATGCTAAGGAAGGTTACATCCAAACGTGCAAATAATCCATCAATTATATTTATTTTGGGATATAGTGTGAGAATTATTATTTTGTCTGGGTGGCCTCCAGCAACATTCCCCTAGCAACAGATTGCTAAAAGCTAACGTTAGTATTCATTTGTATTAAGTACCAATAATTGGGAAGAAACCTTCACATTTTCTCAATGATTCATTATTGTGTTAGTGACAGTAACCTGAGTTTAAAAATTCTTCCCCAAGATAGTCTAGAGTGGAAATAACATGTGGATAAGGGAGGGTTGACTATTTTCAAATCCCAGAAATGAAGTTTAAAACTGTGCTTATATATATTTATTGTATATTCATAAAGTTCTATGTCATCTTATGCTCTAAGTTCTGCTCTAAAATTCTATACACGGTTATTTGCAGCAGCCTAGTGTTAATCTTGTGGGGAGGTTTTTTGAGGGGGGGGCAGCGGGGGGAGGGAGTTGTTTTTGTTTTCTTTAATCCTCACCCAAAGATATTTTTCCATTGATTTTAGAGCGAGTGGAAGATAGAGGGAAAGACAGAGAGAAATATCAATGTGAGAAAAACACATCGATTGATTGCCTCTTGCACATACCCTGACCAGGGCCCAAGAGAGGGAGGAGCCTGCAACCGAGGTGCATGCCCTTGACCTGTATCCAACAAATCCAACGCAGGTCCCTTCTGTCTGCAGGCCGACCCTCTATCCACTGAGCCAAACCAGCTAGGGCTGACGAATTTTGGCTGCACCAAAAACAAAAACCTTCTGGTTTGTGGTAATTATAAATAACTGTTATGTTGAAAGATTGTTTAGTGTATGGGTGACACTCCTCTAGACAAGATAGTCTTTTAGCACCATCATTCTTATATCGTTGTATATATTGTACAGATTGTTCATTCAGTCTTTGTGGTAGTAAAAGTAATGTGCTACCTTAAAGTTTCCAAAGGACTTAAAGAGTCTCATTCTTTTAAATTCCTTTGAGATTATGTAATTTTAGTATTACTAGATGTATCAGTTAATAATGTGGATTTTGTAATCAAAGAAAACATGATAATTTCAAGAGAAACATCAAAAGTGCTTTATTCAAAGTAATGCCCATCACTAGCTACCCATTTCCCCCATCTTTCAGGTAATTTGTGGATACTGTCCCAATAGAACTTTTCTTGTTTTGAGGCAAACCACTTAGAGACCCAATTTTCCACTTCTTCGTACGTTTTGAAGTGCTGCTCAGAAAGTGCGTGTGCCATTGATCAGAACAAGTGGTAATCTGAGGGAGCAAGGTCTGGTGAATGCAGCAGGTGGGTTAATACTTCCCAGGCAAGATCTTTTGACGTGTCTT
Organism: Myotis davidii; assembly: GCF_000327345.1. Taxonomy (NCBI): domain Eukaryota; kingdom Metazoa; phylum Chordata; class Mammalia; order Chiroptera; family Vespertilionidae; genus Myotis; species Myotis davidii. Next base: position 379,966 of record NW_006297833.1, read on the forward strand.
TAACTGGTTTTGAAGTGTGTGATGGTGTGTCATCATAAAGCAAAATTACAACATTTAATCTTTCTGCAAGTTGTTTTTGAGTTTGACATGCATCTTCATCCAATAATGCTTGTAATTGTTGGTCTTCAAACTTTTTTGGTTGACCTGGATGTTCTTTGTCTTTCACATCGAAATCATCACTTTTAAAGCATTTAAACCAGCAATCACAAGTATCTTGAGATGGAACATGTTCACCATAAGCGTCCCGAAATATTCAGCAGTACGTTTCTTCAAAATAATGAATTAAAACTTCCCGCAAATGCTCTTTTTTTGGCACAAAATTCGACATTTTTAAGTGTAAAAATATCTATGATGTTACCACCTTCAGAAAATTTGACATAGAATTTTTGAAGCTTATTGTCAATACAACAGAATAGCATACATATCAAATCATATATATACCAACATATGTGTAACTCCATCTGTTGACAAAAATCTGCATTATTAACCAGTAAACCTAGTAATTGTACTTTGGAAATAACCCTGATAATCAAGTATATCGTTGTTATTCTCCCATACAGTTACCACCAACCTTACAGGAGTACCTGTAACTTAGCAAAGCCTACTGCCACCATTTCTGTTGGTTAAGCATGCTACTCCAGAAAACTACTTTAATATTTTCACTATGTGTAATATGCTGTAATATTATATTTTATAATATAATTTTAAATCTGATAGTTCAGCATTAATAATTGATTTTACTATTTCAAAGATCATATATTTGTTTCAGTGCAGATTTTCTAGTTTATACTCTTTTTTTAAAAAATATATTTTATTGATTTTTTACAGAGAGGAAGGGAGAGAGAGAGTTAGAAACATCGATGAGAGAGAAGCATCGATCAGCTGCCTCCTGCACGTCCCCCACTGGGGTGTGCCCGCAACCAAGGTACATGCCCCCAACCAGAATTGAACCCGGGACCCTTCAGTCCCAGGCCGACGCTCTATCCAGTGAGCCAAACCAGCCAGGCTCTAGTTTATACTCTTTGATGAAAAGCTTTAAATCAGAAGACTTACTGAAAAAAAAATGTATTAAAGCAATACATATTAATAAAATATGTATGAATACATAAGAATATGTATTAATAAGATATGCCATTAGTAAAATTAAAATGATGCTCCTGGAAGCAAGAAATGTCTTTTACAGTCTGTTAACGACTTCACATTACCTAGTATAGAGCAAGGGTCTGGGCAATACAGTTTATTTAGGATTTTTGAAGTTTGCTTAAATGCAAGCAAAACTCAATCATGAAGGTGTCCTGGTGCCCTGTACATGTACTCAGCAGTTCCCTGCTAAAGACTGGAGTACTCAGCCTGCCACTGGAGACTGGTCTGCAGCTCCCACTGCACAGGCCACTGAATGGGTAGGAGCAACCACTGACTGGTCTTAAGCTGTCCAACAGACCCTTAAATAGGAAATGGAATAAAGAATGGTGGAAAATAAACATTTTCTTATTTTAAAAAACAACAACTTCCAGGTTAGATTAAGGAAAAAAGGCTATATTGTATCAAGATTCAATCAGAGAAGCACAACTACTATGAGTGGTATCTGTGCAGCAGCACTGGTGTCTGCATCTGGTGCAGAGCTGGGTTGGCCTATTCAATAATGTAGAAGGAGTGCTGGATGTGAATAGGAATAGGACAAACTGGAGCCTAAAAGGACAACTGGAGCTGTTTAGGATGAACTGGAATCCCCATCTGTTTCTCACGGAGTTCAGTGGTTGTCATGGTGTTGCACATGCACTTGGCCCAGGCATCATAAAAGCTGAAAGAAACTGAAGCAACTTCAGGTCCTGCTGCTTCCCCACACCAATAAGGGCAGCTTGCAGATCAGTGGCCTTAATGCCTGGTGCCCTCCACCTTCCAGATTACGTGCACATTCCTCTTGTGCTCAGGATTAATTAAGAACCATATGGGAAATAAATTATGCTAACTACAACTTCCAGTTTAGCTAATTTGACATAGTGCTTGACTTGTCAACTTGGTGTGTCTGCATGCTTTTTCTTTAAATATTTTAACTTGAAAGTAAAGATGATAGCAAAGTATGGTTCCAGCTAGGTTAATAGCTAATCTTCATAAACTTAAAACAAGAAACCCGGGGGGGGGGGGTTGAGGGGGGGGGCAATGGGCAGATAAGGACACATATGTAATACCTTAATCAATAAAGGAAAAAAAAAAACAAAAAAACAAGAAACCCTACCCCCAAGAAGGATGCAAAGTTTCTTTGTCCATGTTTGGGTGATATTCACTCCTGATGGAATTACTCTCCTATTGATATCCTGTAACTTACTATTAACACCAATTGTGTTAAATTGTAGGGGATTCAGAGAGGAGAGGAAAAGGTTGTTTAATATACACAAAGATATTCAAATCAAAAGAAGAAATTGCTATTCCAACTCTGTTTCTTCACCTTAATCACATAGTCATGGCTGTTTATATTACTACCTCTTGCCCTGGCCAGTGTGGTTCAGTTGTTGCAGTGCTGTCAGGTACACTAAAAGGTGGCAGGTTAACTTACCAGTCAGGGCACAGATCCAGGTTGTGGGTTCAATCCCCAGTCAGGGCACCTGCAGGAGGCAATGGATCAATGTTTCTCTCTTTCTCTTTCTCTCCCTCCCTTTTTTTCTTTAAAATCAATTAAATGGCCTGGTTATGATTCAATTCCCAGTCAGGGCACATGCCCAGGTTGTGGGCTCTATTCTCAGTATTGGGGGTACTGGAGGCAGCTAATTGATTATCCTCTTTCATCATTGATGTTTCTATTTCTCCCTCTCTTCTTCTCTGAAATCAATAAAAAGAATTTCTAAAAAATCAATTTAAAAAATACACACACACATACACACACACACAACTACCCTCTTCCACTACCCATTCCTTCCGTATTCCTCTGGTATCAGCAAGGACCCTTGGCTGTCTGTGATTCCTTATCTGTTGAGGTGACCCAAACCTTAATTCCTGAGGAGGGTGGATTTTTAGCAGTCCTGCCAGTATTAGGTAGTAGTAGTTTACTCTTGACTTTAATCACTGGGCAGGGGAGTACTATGAAATGCCCCAGTGTATCTCCTGCATTCCAGACATACTCCCTACTTGTTTGTATAGTAGCAACGCCATTTTCTCTTGATAGTTAGAATCAGTACCCCGAGCTACTACAATAGTTCCCTTCTTTGATTTACAAGCATGAAAAGCTAAATACAGCCAGATTCAGCCTCAACCCCTAATTCAAAATATCTGTTAACATGTGCCCTGACAGTGGAAACAGTAATTAATATCTTTAAACTTAATCAGATCAGAGAACTAAATCCAAATACTTTAATCCAAAACAATACAGCTGATCAGTCCATAAGATTCCATTCCACTGCTGATTGTCAAACCACTCAAAACTTAGTGGCTGAAAACCATAGCAGTCATTGATTTCTGCTCATAATTCACAATTTTGGTAGCATTTGTCAGGAATGACTCATCTCTGCCCCATGTCATCAGCGGGGACAGCTTGTCTGGGAGCTGGGAATTCACATTCAAGATACCTCACCCACCTTGCTGGCAAGTTGAAGCTAGTTGTCATATGGGAAACCACCCAAGACTATGGGCCAAGAGTCTCCACGCTGCTCCACCTGATCTCAATATAGGCTGCCTGGGCTTCCTCACAGCCTGGTGGCTGGGTTCTCAGAGTATGTATCTGATGTGCATCAGGCAGAAACTTCATGGTCTTTTCTAACTGAGCCTAGGAAGTCACACAGCATCACTTCCACTACAGCCTAATCATGAAAGCAGGTGGGGAAAGTCGGTGAGAAGGTCATTACTTTGAGCATGTGGAATGGGAGATATTGTTGAAGCCATCTTTGGGAAATATAATATGCTAATTTAAAAATCAGGACTCAAAAATTTGCAAGTAAAAGGATGGTAAAATATGTATAAAAACACGGCAAGAAACACTTCCAAAGATAAAGCAGGACATTTCATATTGAGACTTAAAGTCACCAAGAAGATTTAATAGTTCCAAATTTCTATGTATACCATATATACTCAAAATATGTAATGTAAAATTGACCAAACCGAAAGAAGAAAATAGATAAATTCACATTCAACATGGGAAATTCTGAAAACATAATAAGTGATAGACTAAACAGACAAAATCAGTAAGGATACAGAAAATGCAAATATGATGAACCAACTTTCCCTGTTAGGCACTTCACCTGCAAAAGCAGAATATATACATTTTTTCAAGTGCATACAGAACATTGATAAAACCGACCATATGATGAGCTATACAAGCAGGTTTCACTGAATTTCAAAGGTTTGAAATCATCTATAGTCTCTAATCGTAATGGAGGTAAACTAGAAATTAATCACAACATCTGTAAACTGGTAACCCAGATGTATACCTTCAGTCTGACCTCTCGATGTGTATGTCATTATTACTTGAATTTTCATAAAAACATAAATTGTCAAAGGATACAAACATCCAGTTATAAGATGAATAAGTTCTAGGGATCTAATATTCAATGTGGTAACTATATAATAAAAACCTAAGTGGCCGAAACCGGTTTGGCTCAGTGGATAGAGCGTCGGCCTGCGGACTGAAGGGTTCCCGGTTCGATTCCGGTCAAGGGCATGTACCTGGGTTGCGGGCACATCCCCAGTGGGAGATGTGCGGGAGGCAGCTGATCGATGTTTCTCTCTCATCGATGTTTCTGGCTCTCTATCTCTCCCCCTTCCTCTCTGTAAAAACTCAATAAAATATATAAAAAAAAAAAAAAAAAACCTAAGTGACCCTTACAGTAGAATGACCAGAACAACCGGTCGCTATGACATGCACTGACCACCAGGGGAAAGATGCTTAATGAAGGAGCTGCCTCCTGGTGGTCAGTGCACTCACACAGGGGGAGCACCACTCAGCCAAAAGCCGAGCTCATAGCTGGCAAATGCAGCAGTGGTGGCAGGAGCCTTTCCCACCTCTGTGGCAGTGCTAAGGAGCAGCAAGCCAGGTGGTAAGGAGCAAGGGGTCCCAGACTGTGAGAGGGATGCCCAACTGCCAGCTTAGGCCCATGGACATTCCCTGAGGGCTCCCAGACTGCGAGAGGGTGCAGACTGGGCTGAGGGACACCCCCCCTCCCCAGTGCACGAATTTTGTCCACTGGGCCTCTAGTAGTTAATAATACTTTGGTACAGCCCTAGTCAGTTTGGTTCAGTGGATAGAGCATCAGCTTATAGACCAAAGGGTCCCAGGTTTAATTCCAGTCAAAGGTATATACCTTGGTTGTAGGCACCTACCTTGGGTTGTAGGCTCAATCCTTGCCCCTGGTTGGGGTGCATGCAGGAGGCAACCAGTCGATGTTTCTCTTTCTCTGTCTCTCCCCTTCCCTTCCACTCTCTCTAAAAATTGATGGAAAAATATACTTGGGTGAGGATTAACAAAAATAATAATAATGTTACTTTGTTACATGCTTGAAAATTGCTAAGAAAGTAGCTCTTAAATATTCTCACAACACATAAAAAATGTAATTATGTGAGGTGATGAATGTGTTAACTAACCCACGGCAATTGTGGTAATCATTTTGCAATACTGTATATACATGAATCAAATCATCAGATTATATGCCTTACACAATCTTACATGTCAATTACATCTCAATACAGTTGGGAAAAAATAAAAAGTAAAAATTGTAACTGGAGCCCAGGCTATTGTGGCTCTGTTGGTTGGAGCCTTGGCCAATACACCAAAAGGTGGTGGGTTCAATTCCTGGTCAGGGCACATACATACCTAGGTTTCTGGTTTGATCCTGTTTGGGGCACCTATGGGAGACAACAAATAAATGTTTCTCTCTCTCTCTCTCTCTCTATCAGTCTGGGCTTGATCCCCAGTCATGGACGTAAAAGAGGTAGCCAATCAAAGATTCTTTCTCATAGTTTATGTTTCTTCCTCTCTGAAATCAATAAAAATATATATTTTTATTGATTTTTTATAGAGAGGAAGGGAGAGAGATAGAGAGTTAGAAACATCAATGAGAGAGAAACATCAATCAGCTGCCTCCTGCACATCTCCCACTGGGGATGTGCCCGCAACCAAGGTACATGCCCTTGACTGGAATCGAACCTGGGACCTTTCAGTCCGCAGGCTGACGCTCTATCCACTGAGCCAAACCGGTTTCGGCTATTTTTTTTAAATATATATTTTATGACATACTTTTAAAAATTTTTATTTCGGTTAATCCTCACCTGAGAATATTTTTTCATTGATATTTAGAGAGAGTGGAAGGGAGGAGGAGAGACAGAGAGAAACAATGATGTTAAAGAGACACATTAATTGCTTGCCCACCTTGAGCCTCAACTGGGGCTGAGGATTAAGCCTGCGACCAAGGTACATGCCCTTGACCAGAATCCAGCTAGGGCTAGGACACAGTTTTATACCTATAACATTTCAAGCTATTTTCAAGTCTGTTTATCAACTTTTCAAATAAAAATCTGTAAGATATTCTATAATAATTGAGCATTTTAATATTTTTGCACATTTTAATATTTTTAAACTACCTATAGGAATATATTACAACTTTATATATTTCAGAACATTTTTTATATTCAAAAATTACTACATGGATTAGGTTATTATATTCCATCAAATATAAGGCCCAATGGTTGTAGGATACACTGTTATTTTATGTAATCCTACATAATAAAGAGCTACTATGCAAATGGTCATCATGCCCTCATGCCCTCGCACCCTCATGCCAGGGCCAGGGGACCTGAGGCTATGCCCCCTGCCCGGCAGGGCTTGATGGGGGACCTGAGGCTGCGGCCCCCACCCTGCGGGGCTTGACAGGGGTGGGACCGGGCAGGTCTGGGTCTTGCACAATTTCAAGGCATGCGCAGATGGGCAGGGACTTCACTCTGGGCCCTGTGGCATGCCCCAGACTCTGACAGGAGGGAGATTTTCATATATATTTTACTAATTTTCTTTCATCTCTGATACTTCTAATATAGACAAAGGGCAAATAGCAATATTAAAATATTTCCTCTAATTAATTCCTCTTTAATGTGCACAAATTTCATGCACCGAGCCACTAGTTCTAAGATAAAAAGTCTTGTCCTGTCAGCGTGGCTCAGTAGTTGAGCATTGACCTATGAACCAGGAGGTCACAGTTCGATTCCCAGTCAGGGAACATGCCTAGGTTGTGGGCTCAATCCCCAGTATGGGGTGTGCAGGAGGCAGCTGATCAATGATTCTCTCTCATCATTGATGTTTCTATCTCTCCCTCCAAAATCAATAAAAATGTATCTTAAAAAAAGAAAAAAGTCTTCTATACCCAATTAGAGAGCAAAAAGCCCACAGCATGTCTTCTATCTTGTGGGCTTTCTGAGGCCCATTAAGAAACTGAGGATAGCAACTAGCCTCCAGGCAGAAGCAATTGCCCCACCTAATTGGAAAAAACCTCTCACCCCACCTGTGGACAATTGCTTGAAGCTACTCAAGACTGAATCCAATCAATCTGCAGGCAGAGACAGGTCTATGGAGGCTTCAGTCTTTGCCTCATCTAATTAGTCAGAAACAGCATTTGGATCAGTGCCAAAGACACCACTCTAGACTGCACAGGGAGGCAAACACCAGAGGGACATCACCTGCAACCCACTCCCCCACCACCACCACCACCACAGACACCATCTCGGACCACTCTGTGAAGCAAAAGCCAGAGGGACCCCAAGTACCTGCAGCTGGATCTGAGGGACCAGATCTGTGGGGGAAGGGAGTACAGCTCAGACCAAGGATAATCAAGGTGTGAGACTCAAAGCAGACCCAGCTTCTGGGCTAAGGAGTCCCCAACCATTGGACAACTAGGGACTTCAACCTCTCAGACCTTAATCAAGTTGCCCAGGGCCAGAAAGGGACAGTGACTCATATGCACCTGCATTAGAGAAGCTCCCAGGAAACCCAGGATAGACACCCCAAGGAATCACATTCAACAACATCAGAGCAAAATCCAGTGAGCCCCACTTGACCCCAAAGCACTTGTATAACAGCTGGCATTATAGCACTGAAGTTGAACCTCACTGGCAGCATGTTGGAGAGGAGATCCCTCCCACAAACACAACATCAAAAATCAAGTTACAATTACAATAGGAGAGCCCAAATAACTCACACAAGAGACATTCCTAGAGTAGCCAGCTCAGGTGAACAAAGAGACTGCACCACTGGACCTCTCAAGACACTTTCTAAATAAGGCCATCCTACAAATACTGGGAGGCATAACAGTTTTATCTAATACATTGAAGCAAATACAAAGATATAGCTAAAATGGGAGACAAAGAAACCCCAAATGAGAGAAAAGAATGAATCTCCAGGGAAAAAAAACCACTAAATGAAATAGAGGCAAGCAACCTATCAGACATAGAGTTCAAAGCAATGGTTATAAAGATACTTAAGGATCTTAGTGAAAATTACAAGAGCATGAAAAGGAAAACAGAGGACATGAACAAGAACAAATGAAGAATGATATATCTGACATCAAGAACACACTGGAGGTATTAAAAGTATTTTGGATGAAACAGCGGATCAAATCAGCAATTTGGAAGACAAGATAGAAATAAATATTTAATTACAGCATGAAATAGAAAAAGCAGAAAAATGGCTTAAGGGAGCTCTGGGACAACATGAATTATAACAACATCCTTATTATAGGGATACCAGAAGGGGAAGAGGGTGAGCAAGGAACAGAGAACCTGTTTAAAGAAATAATGACAGAAAATTTCCCCAGCTTAGTGAAGGAAAATGTCACACAAGTTCAGGAGGCACAGGGAATCCCAATCAGGATGAACTCAAAAAGACCCACACCTAGACACATCACAATTAAATGGCAAATTTTAAAGACAAAGAAAAAATTCCTTTTTTAAAAAAAAATATTTTTTATTGATTTTTTACAGAGAGGAAGGGAGAGGGATAGAGTTAAAAACATCAACAAGAGAGAAACATTGACCAGCTGCCTCCTGCACACTCCCTACTGGGGAGGTGGCCACAACCAAGGAACATGCCCTTGACCGGAATTGAACCTGGGACCTTTCAGTCCCCAGGCCGACGCTCTATCCACTGAGCCAAACCGGTTAGGGCAAAGAAAAAATTCTGAAAGGCAGCAAGAGAGAGACAGAAGATTACCTACAAAGGAGCTCCCATTAGAATGTCAGCTGACTTCTCAATAGAAACACTTCAGGCCAGAAGGGTGTGGCATGGAGTACTCAAAGTAATGAAATGCAAGGGTCTAAATCCAAGACTATTGTATCCAGCAATGCTATCATTTAAAATCTAAGGTAAATAAAAAGCTTTTCAGACAAAAAAAGATTAAAGGAGTACATTACCACCAAACTGGCAATTCAAGAAATGTTAAATGGACTTCTTTAAGAAGAAGAAAAAGAGAGAGAGAGAGAGAGAGAGAGAGAGGGTCATAGGCATAAAGAAAAAAATGGCAATAAATAAGTACTTATGAATAATAACCTTAAATGTAAATGAATTAAATACTCCAGTCAAAAGACATAGGGTGGCTGGATGGATAAGAAAACATGACCTATATATATGCTGTCTACAAGAAACCCACTTCAGAACAAAAGATACACACAGACTGAGAGTGAAGGGATGGAAAAATATATTCCATGCAAATGGAAAGGGGAAAAATATCTGGGTAATAATACTCATATCAGACAAAATAGACTTCAAAACAAAGGCCATAACAAGAGACAAAGCCACTTCATAATACTAAAGGGAATGACTCAACAAGAAAATGTAACCCTTGTAAACATATGCACCCTATATAGGAGCACCCAAGTACTTTAAAAAAACTCTTGATGGACTTTAAGGGAGAGATTGATAGCAATACAGTCATAGTAGGGGATTTTAACACCTCACTAACATCACTGGATAAATCTTTCAGACAAAAAATAAACAAGGAAACAAAGGCCATAAATGAGATGCTAGATGAGAAGGATCTAACCGATATTTACAGAAAATTTCACTCCAAACCAACAGAATATACATTCTTTTCAAGTGCACATGGAACATTCTCAAAGATAAACCACATGTTATGGCACAAAACAAGTCTATACAAATTCAGAAAGGTTGATATAATACCAAGCATCATCTCAGATCATAATGGCATGAAGTTAGAAATCAACTACAATAAAATAACTAAAAAACACTCAAATACATGAAGGCCAAATATCATGTTATTAAACAATGAATGGATTATCAATGAGATCAAGCAAGAAATTAAAAACTTCCTGGAAACATGAAAATGAACATGCAACCACCCAAAATCTATGGGACATGCCTAAAGCTGCCCAGAGCGGGAAGTTCAAGAAACAGGAAATAAGGACTAATAAACTATCTAACCCTACAACTAAATGAATTAGAAAGAGAACAGCAAGAAAAGTCCAGAGGCAGTAGAAGGAAGGAATTAATAAAGATCAGAGTGGAAATAAATGACATAGAGACTAAAAAACAGTACAAAAGATCAATAAATCCACAAACTGGTTCTATGAAAAGATAAACAGGATTGATTAACCCCAAGCCAGACTCATCAAGAAACAAAGAGGGAGGACCCAAATATATAAAATCAGAAATGAAAGAGGTGATATAACAATGGACACCACAGAAAAACAAAAGATTGTAAGCAAATGCTATGATCAATTATATGCCAACAAACTGGAAACCTGGGGAAAATGGGAAAATTCCTAGAAACATAAAGTCTTCAAAAACGCCATCAGGAAGAATCAGAAAACCTGAGTAGGCCAATAACAACTGATGAAATTGAAGCAGTAATTTTAAAACTTCCAGTAAACAAAAGTCCTGGACCAGGTGTATTTATATCAGAGAAATTTATAGGTGAATTTTACCAAACATTCAAAGAAGAACTAACACCTATCCCCCTCAAACTATTCAAAAAAAATCAAGAGGAAGGAACAATTCCAACCTCTTTTTATGAAGCAAGCATTATTCTAATTCCAAAACCAGGTAAGGACACTACAAAGAAATAAAATTACAGGCCAGTATCCCTGATGAACACAGATGCTAACATCCTCAACAAAATATTAGCAAATCAGATCCAGCATTATGTTAAAAAGATCATACACAATGATTAAGTGGGATTTATTCTGGGGATGCAAGGCTGGCACAGATCAATAAATGTGATACATCGCATAAATAAATTGAAAGATAAAAACCACATGATCATATCAATAGATGCAGAAAAAAATTCAACAAAATCAAGCACCCTTTTTTGATAAAAACTCTCAGTAAAGTGGGAATAGAGGAATCATAGCTCAACATAATAAAGGCCATATACAATAAACCTACAGCCAACATAGTACTCAGTGGGGAAAAATTAAAAGTGTTTCCCATAGGAAGAAGGAGCAAGACAAGGATGTCCACATTCACCACTCTTGTTCAATACTAGAGGCACGATGCATG
>NW_006297833.1:391980-400021 GCF_000327345.1 Myotis davidii
AGTTTTATATCCAAAATATATAAAGTACTCAGACAACTCAACAAAAGGAAGACAACCAATCCAATTGAAAAATCGTCAGAAGACCTGAATGGATATTTCTCTTAAAAGAGGACATGCAAATGGCAAATGGCCAAGAAACTTATGAAAAAAATGCTCAAAATCACTAATCATCAGAGAAATGGAAATTAAAACCATAATAAGATATCACCTCATACCTGTCAGAATGACTAGCATCAAAAAATCAACAAACAACAAGTACTGGTGAGATTGTGGAGGAAAGATCACTTGCTGGTGGGAATGCAGATTCAGTGCAGCTGCTATGGAAAACAGTATGGAGTTTTCTAAAAGAATTAAAAATGGAACTTCCATTTGAGCTAGCAATCCCACTTCTAGGAATATATCCTAAAAACTCCAAAACACCAATCAGAAATATATGCACCCCTATGTTCATAGCAGCGGTATTTACAACTAGTGCCCCGGTGCACACGTTTGTGCACATTAAAAGGAAATTAATTAGAAGGTGGCCAGCAGGGCAGGACTGAGTGAGATGGGCCGGATATGCCCTGGAGCCAACCTCCCAGGGTCTCTTCCTGGCCGGCCACACCTGGGGTGGCACCACAGCTCAAAGGGCATCTGTGGAGTGAGCAGGTTTCCTCCGGCAGGTGGGGTCCCTCGGCCGGGCCTGCGGGGATCAAGCCAAAACTGGCTCTCTGACATCCTCCTAGGGGTCCCAGATTGCCAGAGGTGGTTCTCAGGTAACACACCCCAGAATCAGGCTCCCTCCTCTCTGGTTCCAGGGTGCATCACCTGAGAACCCCACTGTCAAGTCACTGCAGCTTGGCAGCTCCTGTGTTGAGCGTCTGCCCCCTGGTGGTCAATGTGCATTGTAGCTACCAGTCGGATGGTCGATTTGCCTTTTATATATATAGATAACTAAGATTTGGAAATAGCCCAAGTGCCCATCAGTAGATGAATGGATAAAAAAGCTGTGGGACATATAGAAGCATGAACAGACTGTTAAACCTCAGAGGGAAGGCAGGGGAGAATGGGTGGGAAGAGATCAACCAATAAACTTGTATGCATATATGCATAACCTGTGGACTCGACAATGGGGTAGTGAGAGCCTGAGGGCAGGAGCAGATGGGAGTGGGCTGAAAGAGGTTAAAGTGGGGGAAAAGGAGGACCTATGTAATACTTTCAGCAATAAAGATTTTTTTAAAAAAGCTGTGGGACATTTACACTATGGAATATTATGCAGATGTGAAAAATGAGAGATCTCTTACCCTTTTGGACAGTGCTGGGGCTGACCAGCAGACTCTGAGCGACGGAGGAACAGATTGCTCTGAGACACGTTTCTGTGAAGGAGAGGCTAAGAGATTGTTTTACTTTAGAAGTAAAAAGCAGTTCTGTTTGCCTGTCTTCATAGGCTTTCATTGTCACACAGCTTGAACTAAAATTAACCTCTAGATTCAATCAGCAGGGTAAGTATCCTTGAGGTATATGCTTCTACAAGGCTGGGTCTTTAAAGACTAAACATTCTAGCAAAACACCCAGGGGATTGGACTTGTTTGAAAAGTCAAGATAGGGGCTGCCACCTTTGGCAAGTTCCCCTCAGAGGCCTCCGACCTTTCGGAGAATCCTCCTTACAGACATTCCAACCAAGTCCCATGCTTCCCCACAGGTCAGCATGGGTGGGCCCAGAAAATATTATGCTAAGTGAAATAAGCCAATATGAGAAAAACAAATATCACATTATCTCACTTATTTGTGGAATCTAATGAACAAAATGAATTGACCAACAAAATAAGACCTGAAGCATGGAGGCATGGAACAGACTGACATATTTTGATGTGGGGTTGGAGGGATGAGAAGAGATAAACCAAAGAACTTATGTACTTATATGCATAGCCCATGGACATGGGAAATAGGGTAGTGAAGACCTGGGGGGATAGGGGTTAGGGGCTGGGAGGAGAGAGTAAAGGGGGGGATGGGAGATATATGTAATACTGTCAATAATAAAAAATATATTTAAAAAAATATTTAAAATTATTTTATACTCATTATAAAAGCTCTTTTATACTTATTTAAACACGTTTTTCTTTAAATTATATATACTCTTGGCCTACATAAAAAGGAAAATCAAAGCAAACTTAGCACCAAATTATGATAACAACTCTGAGCAATGTGGAAGAGGAATCATACCTCAACATAATAAAGGTCATATGTGACAAACCCACAGCCAACATCATACTCAATAGGCAAAACTAAAAGCATTTCCCCTAAGATCATGAACAAAACAGGGATGTTTGCTTTCACCACTCTTAGCCAACACTAGAGGCCTGGTGCACGAAATTTGGGCACTCAAGGGAGTCCCTCAGCCTGGCCTGCACCCTCTCACAGTCTGGGAGCCCTTGGGGGATGTCCAACTGCCATGGAGGCTGGAGAGGCTCCCACCACAGCTGCTGTGCTTGCCAGCTGTGAGCCTGGATTCTGGCTGAGTGGCCTCTCCCTGTGGGAGCGCACTGACCACCAGGGGGCAGCTCCTGCATTGAGTGGCCAGTTGTTCTGCCATTGGGTCGATTTGCATAGTACCCTTTTATTATATAGGATAGTACTGGAAGTCCTAGCCACAGCAATGGAACAAGAAAAATATTGTAAGAGGTATCCAAATTAGAAAGGAAGAAGTAAAACTGACATTATTTGCTAATGACATGATACTGTGTATAGAAAACCCTAAAGATTCCAACAAAAATTTACTGGAACTGATAAGTGAATTTAGTAAAGTAGCAAGATACATGTTAATATTCAGAAATTGGTGGCATTTTTATGCACTAATAAGAAACAATCAGAAAAAGAAACTAAGAAAACAATCCCTGGGGTGGAAAACAATAATACAATATACAGATGATGTATTATGGCATTGTACACATGAAACCTGTATAATTTTATTAACCAATGTCACTCCAATAAGTTCAATTTTTAAAAAATTTTAATGTGTTGAACAAAAAAGAACACAATCCTACTCACAATTGCATTAAAAAATAAGGTACCTAGCTTGGCTGGTGTGGCTCAGTGGTTTAGTGTCAACCTATGAACCAGGAGGGCACAATTCAATTCCAAGTCAGTGCACATGCCCAGGTTGCAGGCTCAAACCTCAGTGTGGGGCATGCAGGAGGCAGCTAATCAATGATTCTCTCTCATCATTGATATTTCTATCTCTCTCTCCTTCTCCATTCCTCCCTATCTCTCTCTGAAATTATATATATATATATAGTACCTAGCCCCAGTTGGGTGGCTCAGTTGGTTGGGGTGTATTCCCTTACACCAAAAAGATTGTACATTCAATTCCTGGTCAAGACACATAACTAGTTTGTGGGTTCAGTTCCCAGTCAGGGCATGTGTGAGAGGCAACAATTGATGTTTCCTTCTCACATCTATGTTTCTCTCACTTTTTTCCTTCCTCTCTCTCTCTCTCTCTCTCAAAATCAATTTAAAAAACAAAAAAAAAACATATCCTTAGGTGAGGATTTAAAAAAAACGAAAACCTAGTCAGTGTGGCTCAGTGCTTGAGCATCAACCCATGAAACAGGTGGTCACAGTTTGATTCCTGGTCAGGGCACAAGCTGGGTTTGATCCCAGTAGAGGTAATGCAGGAGGCAGCCAATCAATGTTTCTATAATGCTCTCCCTCTCCCTTCCTCTCTCTAAAATCAGTAAAAGCATCATTTTTTTTTTAAAAAAATAAAGTACTAGGAATAAATTTAACCAAGGAAGTAAAAGACCTATACTCATAAAATGTGGAAGATATTGAAGAAAGGAATTAAAGAAGTTACAAATGAGTGGAAGCATGTTCATGATAGGAAGAATTAATATCATTAAAATACCCATACTACACAAAGCAATCTATAGATTCAAGACAATTCCTATCAAAATATCAATGGTATATTTCACAGAACTAGAGCAAATAATCTAAAAATTTATATGGAACCATAACAGACCCCAAGTAGCCTCAGTAATATTGAGAAACAACAACGAAGTTGATGGTATCATGCTACCTGATATCAAACTATACTACAACACCATAGTAATCAAAACATCATGGTACTTCCCTGCCAGTGTGGCTCAGTAGTGAGCATCAACCTATGAACCAGGAGTTCACAGTTCAATTCTTCATCAGGTCACATGCCTGGGTTGCAGGCTCCATCCCCAGTAGGGGGTGGGCAGGAGGCAACTGTTCAGTGATTCTATCTCATTATTGATGTTTCTATCTCTCTCCCTCTCCCTTCCTCTCTGAAATCAATAAAGAAAAAAAACCAACATGGTGCTGGTATAAAAAACAGTCATATAGGTCAATGGAATAGAATAGAGAGCCCAGAAATAAACCCACACTTATATGGTCACCTAGAGGCCCGGTGCACTGGCGGGGGTGTGGGGTGTGTGTGGGGGGGTGTCCCTCAGCCCCACTTGTGCCCTCTCACAGTCTGGGACCCCTCAGGAGATAACCACCTGCTGGCTTAGGCCTGCTCCCTGGGTGGCAGATGGCAGGCCGATCCCTAGGTGCCTGCCCCGCCTCCCCGGGTCGCGCACAGGGCAGGGAGGATCAGGGGGTTGGGGTGCCACCCCCGGCCACGCACAGGGCAGGGCCAATCCAGGGGTTGGGGTGTGGCCCCTGTCACGCAAAGGGAGGGGCAGATCCGGGGGTTGGGCCCCGCCCAGGTCACATACAGGATGCCCGGGTGGGCCGGCAGATTGCTGCTGCCCCACATGGCTGCCCCGGGTCCGGTCGCACACGGGACCCCCCTCCCTACCCAGGATCGCAGATAGCAGGCCCGGATGGTGGCAGGGCAGGTGGGATGGTGCTGTCCTGCCCTGCCTGCCGTATGCAAATTAGCCGCCATCTTTGTTGGTGGTTAATTTGCATATTGTGCTGATTAGCCGATGGGAGGCATAGCGAAGGTACGGTCAATTACCATGTTTGTCTATTATTAGATAGGATATTTGACAAAGGAGACAAGAACATACAATGGAGTAAAGATGCGTTAAAAAAATTGGACAGATACATGCAAAATAAAATGAAACTAGACCACTAACTTATGCTATAGATAAGAATAAACCAAAATTGAGTAAAGGCTTGAATGTAGAGCCCTAGCTGGTTTGGCTCAGTGGATAGAGCATCGGACTGTGGACCAAAGCAGCTGTCGCCAACCTTTCGTACCTCACAGACCACCAGTGGTCTGCGGACCACTGGTTGGCGACCGCTGGGCCAAAGGGTCCCAGGTTCGATTCCAGTCAAGGGCATGTACTTCAGTTGCAGGCTCGTCCCCAGCCTGAGCCCTGGTCAGGGCACATGCAGGAGGCAACCAAGTGATGTGTTTCTCTTATATCAATATTTCTTTCTGTCTTTCCCTCTCTCTTCCACTGTCTAAAATTAATGGAGCCCTAGCTGGTTTGGCTCAGCAGACAGAGCTTTGGCCTGCGGACTGAAGGGTCCTAGGTTGATATTTTAAAAATAAAATAAATGGAAACATATCCTTGGGTGAAAATTAAAAAAAAAAAAGACTTGAATATAGAGACAGAGAACCAAGATGGCAGCATAGGTAAATGCCTATACTCGCTGCTTCCCACAACCACATCAAAATTACAACTAAAATACAGAACAACCATCATTCAGAACTGCCTAAAAGCTGGCTGAATGGAAGACCTACAACCAGAGAAGTCAAGAAGAAAGCTCATTGAGACTGGTGGGAGGGGTGATGCAGAACAGGCCAGTCTGACATCCATGCGTGCCATATTTTTTAAATCCAGAGGGAGATTGTCTCTTCAGAGGACACCTGTGAGGAGCAAGGGGTCACAGTCCCACACCAGACCCCCAACTCAGGATTCCAGAGCTTGGAAGAGAAGTCCCCATAACTTAAGGCTGTAAAAAACAGCCAGGATTGTGGCTGAGTGACGTGGAGGCTGCTGGAGACCTAGGTGTTCCATTAAAATTGCCAGCACAAAAACTTACTTGAATACCCAGCAGGGGGCAACTTTGGGGGACCCAGACACATACAGGAAAAAACTGGAATATCTGGCATGGGCAGGAACGTTGGGGCAGCTTTCTCCCAAGCTGGGGTGCTTGCAGGGGTCATTGTTCCTATGCTGGGACCTCCTCTGTTGCAGGGCTGACTGGAAACCATATATGAGTATCCATCAACCTGGAGCACACTGCTCTGCCCTGGGGATTCCTTGAGACCCCACCCACTCAAGATGTTTGCAGTAGTTTTTTCATATGAATGGCCTGTCCTGGCTCAGGCTTTAGACGTTGCTAAAACCTCTAAAACAAGCTTCAGCTGATGACAGCATGCCCTAAACCAGGGGTTGGCAAACTCATTAGTCAACAGAGCCAAATATCAACAGTACAACGATGGATATTTCTTTTGAGAGCCAAATTCTTTAAACTTAAACTATATAGGTAGGTACATTGTTATTAACTTAATTAGGGTACTCCTAAGGCTTAGGAAGAGCCACACTCAAGGGGCCAAAGAGCCGCATGTGGCTCGCGAGCCGCAGGTTTGCAACCATGGCCCTAAACCTATCAATAAAAGGCCCAAGACCTGGCACTAGAATCAGCTTCACAGCTGGGCCTTGCCTGGGCACCTCCAAGCCCAATACAAATAGCAAATAGCAACCTTCAAGCCCAATAAACATAGCAAATAGCAGCCATCTGCAAATTCCTCTATAGCTCCTGATGGGTGGCCCCAGGCAGTGGCCTACTTTGAACCTTCCACGAGCCACTAGTACCAGTGCACCCAGAGGACAGCTTCAGATGATAGCAGATTACAACTCTCCACGTCCATAAGAGACACACTCAAGGGGCAGACTCAATGATCACCAAAGCCCCACTGAAGAAAGTCTTGCTCCATAGGGGTATTTCCTGTACAGAAGCTCTCCCACTGTAGTCACAGCTGGTCCTCACAGCCAGTTAGCCTGGAGGTGAATTCCTTCCAGTGATGCCAACAGCAATCAAGGCTCAACTACAAGACTGTGCACACAACCAACACAGTGTGCCTAGAGTGCCCAGCTTAGGGGGCTGGGGAAGCTGAGCCACTGGGCCCTACAGGACATCTACTACTCAAGGCCACTCTACCAATTCCAGAAGACATAGCAGCTCTACCTAATACATAGAAATAAACACAGAGAAGCAGCCAAAATGTGGGGACAAAGAAACATGTCACAAATGAAAGAAATTGAAGTAAGCAAATTACTGGATACAGAGTTCAAGACCATAGTTAAAAGGTTACTCAAGGATCTTCATGAGACTTTAAAGCAGCGGTTCTCAACCTGTGGGTCGTGACCGTTTTGGCGGTCGAACAACCCTTTCACAGGGTTCACCTAAGACCATCCTGTATATCAGATATTTACATTACGATTCATAACAGTAGCAACATTACAGTTATGAAGTAGCAACGAAAATAATTTTATGGTTGGGTCACAACATGAGGAACTGTATTTAAATGGCCAGAAGGTTGAGAACCACTGCTTTAAAGGATCTTAGTGAGAATGTCAAAGATATGAAAAAGGACCAGTCAGAGACTAAGCACACACTAACTGAAACAAAGAATAATTTACAAGGATTCAATAGTAGAGTAGAGGATTCCAAGAATCAAATCAGTGATTTGAAATATGAGGAAGCAAAAAACACCCAACCAGAAGAGCAAAAAGAAAAATGAATCCAAAAATATGAAGATAATGTAAAGAGCCTCTGGGACACCTTTAAGTGTACCTATATTCATATTATGGGGGTCCCAGAGGAGAAGAGAGAGAGCAAGATACTGAAAATCTATTTTAAGAGATAATGACAGAAAACTTCCCCTACTTGGTAAAAGAAATAGACTTACAAGTCCAGGAAGTACAGAGAGTCTCAAACAATAGGAATCCAAAGAGAACCACACCAAGACACACCATGATTAAAATGCCAAGGGCTAAAGACAAAGAGAGAATCTTAAAAGCAGCAAGAGAAAAGCAGTTACCTACAAGGGAATGGCCATACGACTATCAAC
>NW_006297833.1:400495-404430 GCF_000327345.1 Myotis davidii
GCGCTGAGTGTGACAGTGGTGGCGCCCCAACCCCCTGATTGGCCCTGCTCTGTGGGTGATAGAAGGCGGTGCCCCAACCCGCTGATCCGCGCTGCTCTGTGTGTGACAAGGGACAGTGCCCCAACTCCCCTATCGGCCCTACTCTGTGAGTGACAGAGGGGAGCTCCTCAACCCCCTGATGGGCCCTGCTCTGTGCGTGACAGGGGGGAGCTCCCCAACCCCCTGATGGGCCCTGCTCTGTGTGTGACAGGGGGGAGCTCCCCAACCCCCTGATTGGCCCTGCTCTGTGCGTGACAGAGGGGTGGTTCCACAATCTCCCCACCGACCCTGCCTTGAGTGTGACAGGGGCCGGTGCCCCAAACCCCCAATCGGCCCTACCCTGAGGGTGACTGAGGGTGGCATCGCAACCTCCCAATCCGCCCTGTCTGTGCATGACAGGGGGCGGTGCCCCAACTTCCCAATTGGCCCTGCTTTGAGCCAGACCAGGGGCTGCACCTAGGGATTGGGCCTGCCCTCTGCCACCCGGGAGCAGGCCTAAGCCAGCAGGTCGTTATCTCCCGAGGGGTCCCAGACTGCGAGAGGGCACAGGCCGGGCTGAGGGACCCCCACTCCCGCCCCGAGTGCACAAATTTTTGTGCACCGGGCCTCTAGTTCTTTAATAAGAAAAAGAAGAAGGGGAAGAAGAAGGAGAAGGAGAAGGGGAAGAAGAAGGAGAAGGAGAAGGAGAAGGAGAAGAAGAAGAGATAAAAATAAGAACAATAAATACATACCTATCAAGAAGTGAATCTAAAGATCAAAATAAATGAACAAGGAATCTAATAAACAAAATGAACTGGTGAATAAAATAGAATCAGAAGCATGGAAGCATAGAACAGACTGATGAATCTCAGAGGGAAGGGAAGAGGGACTGAAAGAGATTAACCAAAGATCTTGCCTATGGACATATACAGTAGGGTGGTGAAGGTCTGAACCGGTTGGAGGGGGAAAGGGGGGAGGGAGAAGGGGGACACCTGTAATACTCTCAACAATAAAGATTAAAAATAAAAGACTTGAATGTAGACTTGAAACCATAAAACTCCTAGAAGAAAATATAAGCAGTAAAATTTCATACATTTCTTGTAGTAATTTTTTTTTCTGACATATAGCCTTGGGTAAGGGAAACAAAAGAAAAAATAAACAAATGGGACTACATAAAGTTAAAATTTTGTGCACAGCCAAGAAAACTATCAACAAAATGAAAAGGCAACCTACTGAATGGAGAATATTCATCAATGAAATATCTGATAAGGGGTTAATACCCAAAATTTATAAAGACCTCAGACAATTTAATACCAGAAAAACAACCCAATTAAAAAGTGGGCAGAAGACCTAAATAAACACTTCTCTGAGGAAGACAGATAGATGGCCAATAGACATATGAAAAGTTGTTCAACATCAGAGAAATGCACTTAAGACCACAATAAGATCCACCTTACACCTGTCAGAATAGCTATCACCAATAAATCAACAAACAAGTGTTGGTGAAGATGTGGAGAAAAGGGAACCCTTTTGGTGGGATGCAGATTGGTGCAACTACTGTGGAGAACAGTGCAAATGTTTCTCAAAAAATTAAAAATGGAATTGAGTCAGCAATTCCACTTCTGGGAATATATCCTAAGAAACCTGAAACAGTAATTTGAAAGAATATATGCACCCCTGTGTTCATTGCAGCATTATTTACAATAGCCAAGATATGGAAGCAGCTCAAGTATCCATCAATAGATAAGTAGATAAAAAAAACTGTTGTACATTTACACAATGGAATACCACTCCGCCATTAAAAAAAAAAAAAGAAAATTTTACTTTTTGTGTGACAGCATGGATGGGCCTGGAGAGTATTATGTTAAGTGAAATAAGTCACTCAGAGAAAGCTAAATAACATGTGATTTCATTTATATGTGGAATCTAATGAACAAAATAAACTAATGAACAAAATAGAACCAGAGGCATGGATACAGGGAATAGACTGACAGCTATCAGAGGGGAGGGGGATTAAGAAGCTGGGAAAAAAAGGTGAAGGGATTAAGCAAAAGAAAAAAAAAAGTCACAGATACAGCAGTATAGTGATTACCAGAGGGAAGCGGGGGAGGATGGGAGGAGGTAGAAAATAAAGGGGGTATAAATGGTAATGGAAGGAGACTTGACTTTGGCAGGTGAACACACAATACAATATGCAGATGATGTATTATAGAATTGTATACTTGAAACCTATATAATTTAATTAACTGATCTCACCCCAATAAATTCAATTAAAATTTAAAAATAAATAAATGAAAATAAAAACAAACAAACGAAAAGGAATTGCCTTATGATCCACTGATTCCAATTCTGGCGATATATCTGAAGAAACCTAAAACACTAAATTGAAAGATTATATTTACCCCTATGTTCATTGCAGCACTATTTACAATAGCCAAGATATGGAAGCTAGACAAGATATGGAAACAACACAAGTGCCCATCAGTAGATGAGTGGTTTAAAAAGCTGTGGTACATTTATACATGGAATACTACTCAGGTGTAAAAAAAAAAAAAAGAATGAAATCTTACCTTTTGCAGCAGCATGGATGGACCTAGAGGAGGGTATTATGCTAAGTTAAATAAGTCAAAAAAAGAAAGACAAATATTATATGATTTCACTTATACGTGACATCTAATGAACAAAATAAAAAGTAGAAACAGACTCATAGATACAGAGAACATACTGACAGCTGTCAGAGGGGAGGGGGGCTGGATAAAAAGGTGAAGGGATTAAGCAGTACAAATTGGTAGTTACAGAATAGTCACAAAGATATAGATTGCAGCATTGGGAATGTAGTCAATAATGTCAAGATAAATATGTATGGGGCTGGGTGGGTACTTGAAGCAGCAAAGGTGGGGGGTAGGGGGATCATTCTATAAAAGTACATAATTTTCTAACCATTTTGTTGTGTATCTGAAACTAATACAGAATAATATTGAATGTAAACTGTAATAGAAAAACATAAATAAAAAATGAAAAAGAGACTAAGGAAAAGAAAAACTGGTTATCCAGACCTTAGTATGTTGCAAATTTTTTCTAATGAATTAAAGTAGTTCATCACTGCAAGGAAAACAATTGACAGTATTTTTTTTTCCAAAGATAAAATTCAAGCTTTCAAGCAAAAATTGGAATTTTAGAAAAGTTGTATTCACTATCATAACGTGACAACTTTTAAAGACTTCTGATAAGATCAATGGTAATTTTAAGTAATATGATGTTTTATAAAATGAAATGTATTAATATTTAGAATATCTGTATAATTCAATAAATCAATATTTTTCACATTAAAAAATTAAAGCTTTAATCTCTTGGTAATAGTCTCTTATCAGAATAATATATTTATGGGAAATTAAGAATCTTTTAAACATTTTTAAAAAGCAAAATTAATTGGCTAATTTTTCTTAAATTTCTTCACTTTTAAGAGCCCAGCTTTTCTGAATCACTTTCTGTCTCAGAGTTGTGGATGTCTGTGGCTTTTCCACATAGCAATTTTAAAAAATTCTTGGAACTTATATTTAGATTTTTAAAAGGAATTTTTTTCTCTGTCTTTTAAACAAATCAACAATTTTTTTCCAAAAAGTATATAAATTACCTGCTGAAAACTAAGAAAATGTATCTGTCTAAACAAAATTTAAAAGTAAAAAACGAAAACTGCATAATTATCAGTGGGAGGATAGGGAGTTTCTATCATTGAGGGAAAAGTGTTTGGTGCTAGTAATGATACCATGACATTTATATATCCTCAACTCTCAGGGCCAGCTTAGCTTTAAATGTTTCTTTTTACAGCCTAAGTGCCCATCAGTAGATGAATGGATTAAAAAACTGTGGTACATCTACACAATGGAATACTATGCTGCTGTAAAAAGGAAGGAACT
>NW_006297833.1:404655-406064 GCF_000327345.1 Myotis davidii
AAATTTATAGATAGGAAGAAAAGAAGAAAGACAAAGAAAGAAAGAAAAAAGAAAGAAATGAAAAAAGAAAAAAGGGGAAGAAAGATCTACTACTTCTTTTATCTGACTCCTCCACTGAACTCTCACTATAGGGCTATCACATAGAAGCCATCTTGATTAATAATAGAACCTTTATGTTTCTATCAATCCATATTTGACCTCCTCCTTCCTATAAAAGTCTGTTGAGGTTCAGCTTCCAGACTAATCAGCAGGTTGTTAACCACACAAATCTAATTAGACTTGAATTAAGGTGCAGACCCAAGGAAAGGTTGAAATTTGCTGTTAGGTTGGTATATGAAATTTAAGATTTCATAGGTAAAAGATTTTCAAGATGTAACCATAGAAATGAACTGATAAATTGTGTAAAAAGTTTGGCAGTGGTTAAGAGGAATACATAATGTACTGGATTTTAATTTTTGTTAATCCTTGCCTGAGGATATTTTTTCCATTGATTTTTAGAGAGAGTGGAAGGGAAGGGGAGAGACACAGAGAAAGAAATATCAATGTGAGAGACACACGCTGATTGGCTGCCTCCCGCACACACCCCTATCAGGGATCAAGTCTGCAACCGAGGTACATGCCCTTGACCAGAATCAAACCTGGGACCCTTTGGTCCAAGGGCCAATGCTCTATCCACTGAGCCAAACCAGGTAGGGCCTGGATTTTAATTTTTTTTTTTAATGGTTTGAAAAACTGGTTGGCCTGTGTGAATTATTCTGGGAGATGTACCCAGATTCTCGTCTCCTGATGCCAAAATTATAATCTATGATCTTAAATACATATCACAGCCAGTTTGAGCTCCTCTTAGATAAGTAAATTTGCAAGTCTGGGAAGGTGCAAAAATAAGTTGTTAGATGATAAAACATTGATGTCAAATTACAATGTTAATGTTTTTACACAGGTGTTGTATACATTTTGTAATCATTATTACAGTTTTATGTTTTATTCATGATTTGAAATATTTGATGTGTAAGAGAATCTTACATATTAAACTTATATTTTTAAATAAATACTTAACCATATTTAACTACTTAAATTTATTAGTTATTTATAAATTTAGTTGTTTTTCATTTTTTTTTACTTTTTAAAAAAAAATTAATAAATCTTTATTGTTCAGATTATTACAGTTGTTCCTCTTTTTTTCCCCCCATAGCTCCCCTCCACCTGGTTCCCACCCCACCCCATGCCCTTCCCCCCGCCACTGTCCTCATCCATAGGTGTATGATTTTTGTCTAGTCTCTTCCCGCACCCTCTACATCCCTTCCCCCTGAGAATTGTCAGTCCACTCCCTTTCTATGTCCCTGATTCTATCATATTCACCAGTTTATTCTGTTCAACAGATTCTTATTTTACTTGATTTTTAGATTAGC
>NW_006297833.1:406116-406501 GCF_000327345.1 Myotis davidii
GTCTTTAGCCCTTGGCATTTTAATTATGATGCGTCTTGGTGTGGTCCTCTTTGGATTCCTTTTGTTTGGGGTTCTCTGCACTTCCTGGACTTGTCTCTTTCTTTCATCAGGTAGGGGAAGTTTCTTTCATGATTTCTTCTAATAGACTTTCAGTATCTTGCTCTCTCTCTTCTGCTGGCACCCAGATAATGCGGATGTTATGTTTGAAGTTGTCCCAGAGGCTCCTTAACACTATCTTCATATTTTTGGATTCTTCTTTAGTTTTGCTTTTCCAGATGGGTATTTTTTGCTTCTTTGTATTTCAAATCTTTGACTTGATTCTTGGGATCCTCTAGTCTGCTGTTGGATCTCTGTATATTATTTTTAATTTCAGTCAGTGTATGTC
>NW_006297833.1:406652-409902 GCF_000327345.1 Myotis davidii
CCTCCAGACAAAATGGCATTGAGAATCAGCTGTGTCTACTGTGGGAGAACTGCTCTGTGCTGGAGACACCCTTATGGGGCAGGACTTGATTCAGTGGGAGCTTTGGTGGTCACTGAGTCTGCTTCTTGAGTGTGTCCCTTACGGATCTGAGGAGTTGAAATCTGGTATCTGACCAGGGGTACCCTGGCTCCTGGATCTCCAAGTCAACCACTGTGTGAGTCCACCCAGCAGGAGCTACAGCAATATCAGCAGATTTCTCCTCTTTGTTTGGGGTTTGGAAGTTTTGGAGCCCTCTGACCCAGCTGCAGTAGGTTAGACTGCAAAAGCTCAGGTGATTCCTTTGTGATGCTGCGCATAGCTTGGATGGGGATGTAAACTGAGTGGGGTGGGGTCTCTGAGAATCACTAGGGCGGAGCAAACAGCAATGGCTGACGTCAGCCGTCTCTGCGACTCCCCATCTCTGTGCCCCCGAGTCCCTCTGCGTCCTTGAGTCCCTGAGTCCTGCGCCCCCACAGCAACAATGATACCTGCGAGCAGCTCTGCAAGAAAGCCCCCCTCCCTTTCCGACCCGCTACAAGACAGTCCAGTTTCTCCCCGTAGGAGTCTGGGACCCCAGAGTCTCGCCGTAAATGAGTTCAGTGCATTCGAGAGCTGGTATCCCCTTCTGATTGAAAAAAAAACCTCACACCCAGGTGCAGCTGCCTCGTGCATGCCTTCGTACCTCTGTTCTTGGCTCCTCTGCACCTCCTACCCGGTCTCAATGTGCTTTTTTCTTTCCTTCTAGTTGTAGAACTTCCACTCAGCCAGCTTTACTGTGGTTCTGGATGATAGCTGTTTTGTCTTATAGTTGTAGTTTTAATGTTGTGGGGGGCAGCACATACAGGTTTATACCTTATGCCGCCATCTTGGTTCTCCCTAGTTGTTTTTTTTTAAGGGAATCTGAACATTAAATCTACATATTTTGCCTTATTATGCATGCAAATACTCCTTAAATGCTGAGGAAGTTTGATTAGACTTTACTAGGTATTTGAAGTTCTATAGAGTAATACATTTATTAAATGTGTGACTTATAGTTTGAAATGTCTAAGAGAATTTGGTAAAATTTAGTTTAGTGAGATTTAATAATAAATTTTAAATTAATAATTTAAACTTATAAGACGATTGAGTATTAATCAAGTACAAGTAAAAATGAGTCTTAAATTTCAGGACAAACTATATTAGATTCATAAATAAAATAAGATTTGTAAACTGAGCACAAAAACTTCAAAAAAACTAAATTCTAATATATAGCAGCTATGTCCCTGATGGAAGGGTGTCCTGACAGTTGTGGGTTTTACTCCAATCCCTGGACTCTTTTATAATTAAAGTTTGATTACTCTGTAGTTATTTGAACGCCATGAGTCTCAACTCAGTTTGTCAAGATTATTAAATTGCAACGGATAGGTATGTTTTATGATTTCAATACAGTGCTTCATATGGGGGCACCATCTCAGGAAGATCTAGTCTGCTCCAAATATATGAGGAAGTTGAATATTTATTTTTGGTACTTTCTCACCTCCACTACCAACATCCTCTGCTCTACCAAATACCATTCCTTCTTTGCCCTATCTTCACATCTCCTACCCTATTAAAAATAGGCAATTCTCAGCCTGTTTTCCATTAGTCCTTGTTAAAACAAGGGCTGATAATGGTTTAAGTTAAGGTATAAATTCTCATGAGGTTATTTGTATTTTAATAAAAATCCTTGAAGATCAAATATTCAAGGTACTGAATCTCTAGGGTTAAATTTAAGCAGTGGGGGAAATATTTCAGATGGAGATGAAGGGGGTTGGGTAATTACACAGGACACAGGATGAGCAGGACTTTCAGTGGTTCAGGTCATGGGAGTGGAGTCAGGTCTGGTGTAATGTAGAGCTGGCATTTCTGTGCTGGCATGGGAAAATGAATGAGGCACCTGGTCAGGACATTGTTTGGCCTCAGCCAGGGGTGGGCAAACTTTTTGACTAGAGGGCCACAATGGGTTCTTAAACTGGACCGGAGGGCCGGAACAAAAGCATGGATGGAGTGTTTGTGTGAACTAATATAAATTCAAAGTAAACATCATTACATAAAAGGGTACGGTCTTTTTTTTTTTTAGTTTTATTCATTTCAAACGGGCCGGATCCGGCCCGCGGGCCGTAGTTTGCCCACAGCTGACCTAGGCAGAAAGAAGATCCACTACTTTGGTAATTTATTTATTTAAGGTTTGTTGGGGGGAAGGTTAGAGGAGCAAGTTGGGGAGCTCATACTATGTGCAAGTGGAAAATCAGATACAAGGAATCAGGCCTCTACTTTCAAGGTTTGTACTCTGTGTTGTGGGGAAATCAGACAAATTCCTTAATAGACTAGCCTGAACATAGAATATGAAAAGAGGCAAAAAAATCAAGCAAAAAATTAAATTTAACAATGTGTAACCATAACTGAATACTAACTAAAATAAAAAGACCAGTAAAATGACCAACAACATGGATTGGTTACATAAATTGTAATTTATCCATAATGATAAAATTTTTTTAAAGTTTTTATTGATTTTTAGAGAGAGGAAGGAAGAGGGAATGAGAGATAGAAACATTCATGAGAGAGAAACGTCATCATCATCGATTGATTAGCTGCCTCCTGCACAACCTCTACTGGGGAGCAAGCCCGCAACCCGGACATGTGCCCTGCCTGGAAATTGAACCAGTGACCTCTTAGTTCATGGGTTGATGTTCAACCACTGAGCCACACCAGCCAGACCCATATGATGAAATTTTTTAACTATCCAATCTAATAAAAGACAAAAGGGTAGGAGAAACTAAGATGGCGGCAGAGATAAACACCAGGAAGTTGATGCCGCTCACAACAATTGATTAATACCTTAGAAAAACAATTCGGACATCATCCAGAACCACAGGAAGCCTGGCTGACTGTAAATTCTACAACTAGAAGGAAAGAAAAGCACACTGAGAGCAAGAGAAGCTGCAGAAGTAAAGCGCAGAGGTAGGGGACTCGCGCGTGCGGAAAGGGGCTGGCACCTGAGGACACGGCTGTCTTTTTGAATCCGGAGGGAGTCACAAGCTCCCGACGGCGCTGAACTCCGGTTCCGGGAAGTCTCTGGGGACCCAGGATTCATGCGGGGAGAAACTGGACTGTCTGGCAGCGGGCGATCTTGAGGGCGGCTTTCCCTCAGAGGTGCTTGCAGCCGTTACCGGGACACTGAGACGCTCATCTC
>NW_006297833.1:412286-416212 GCF_000327345.1 Myotis davidii
CATCAGGGAGCTCTACTCAGCCACAAGCCAGGATGATGGCTGCCAGTACAGCAGTGGTGGTGGGAGCCTCTCCTGCCTCCTCAGGAGCACTAAGGATATCCGACTGCAGCTTAGGCCTGCTCCCTGCTGGCAAGTGGGACATCCCCCGAGGGCTCCCGGGCTGCCAGAGTGATGTCTGGCCCAATTCCCCAGGGAGTGGGACTAAACCAGCAGGTGGTCATCCCCCGAGGGGTCCCAGACTGTGAGAGGGCACAGGTTGGGCTGAGGGACCTTCCCTGCCCCCTTGCAAGTGCACAAATTTTTGTGCACCAGGCCTCTAGTCCTATATAATAAAGAGGGAATATGCAAATTGACCATCACTTTGCCACAAAGATAGCGCTGCCCACAGCGGAGGCGCTGTTTCCATAACACAAGATAGCTGTACCCACAGCGGAGGCCGAGTTCCGGTAACGAGCCTTAATGAGCAATCAGCAGGGACCTGAGGCTGTGCTCCCCCCTGCCCCCATGGGGCTTGACAGGGTACCTCAGGCCATGCCCTCCACCAGGCAAGGCTTGACGGGAGACCTCAGACACTGCCCCCCACCCTGGTGCCAGCCGGGTGCCAGGCTGGGGGAACTCAGGCTGTACCTCCTGCCCAGCAGGGCTTGACAGGCGACCTGAGGCCACGCCCCCAACCCTGGTGGCAGGCCGGGGGACCTGAGGCTGTGTCCCCCTCCCGGGAGGGCTTGATGGGGGATCTCAGGCCATGCCCTCCGCCCCAGCACCCAGCCGGGGGACCTCAGGCCGTGTCTCCAGCCCTGGCGCCAGGCCGGAGGACCTCAGGCTGTGCCCCCCTGCCTGGCAGGGCTTGACAGGGGACCTCATGCAATGCCCCTTGCCCGGTGGGGCTTGACAGGGAATCTCAGGCCGAATCCCCCACCTGGCAAGGCTTAACAGAGGACCTCAAGACACTCCCCAACCCACGCCTGGGCTGGGGGTCCTGAGGCTGCATCCCCCACCCAGCGGGGCTTGACAAGGGTGGGATCAGCTGGGTCTGGATCCAGCCCAATGGGTGGGGGGGCAGCCAGGTCTGGGTCTCGTGCAATTTTGAGGCACTCGTGGGTGGGTGGGGACTTGACTCTGGGTCCTGTGATGCATCCCAGACTCTGACAGGTGGAAGATTTTCATATACATTTTACTAATTTTCTTTCATCTCTGACACTTCTATTATAGAGAAAGGACAAATAGCAATATTAAAATATTTCCTCTAATTAATCCCCTTTTAATGTTCATGAATTTTGTGCACCGGGACACTAGTTAAGAATAACTTTGTAGAAAAGTCAATATGGACATTTGATTTTTCTTGAAAAGCAAGCTATAAAAGAGCATGTATTGCCCTGGCCAGTTTAGGTCAGTGGTTAGAGCATTGGCCTGCACACTGAACCATCAGTTTGATTCCAGGTCAAGGATGCATTCTTCGGTTGCAGGCTCCATCCCTGGCTCCCATCAGATATGTACAAGGAAGTAACCAGTCTATGTGTCCCTCTCACATCAATGTTTCTCTCTCTCTTCCTCCCTCCCTTATAGTCTATCTAAAAGCAATGGAAAAAATATCCTTGGGTGAGGATTTTAAAAATATATATTTTAAAGAGCATGTATAATATAGTCCTATTTTTAATACTGTCTTAATTATTTTTAAATATATGTGTACCTACATATATAAAGAAAAATCTGAATGGACTAACATGGAATTGGTAACAATTACTAGTTGGTACTTATAGGTATTTGTATATGACTGTGTACTTCCCTTTTTTGTGTATTAAACATGTGGACTTCTTTTTTTAAAAGCAGAAAAAGGAGGTAATGGTGTATAAGTAGCAATGAAGAGCTAAGAGGATGGCCACAGTCCAGGCTCCACCATATATGGAATTAAAGGAAATAAAGTAGAATTTGAGATGGGTTCAGTGTGGTAAAGCCAGGGCTCTAAAGGCCCCAGGGTAGAGAGAATGTTTTGTAGAGACTTGACTATGCTGTCCATCAGTACCTGGCACATGTTTCCATCAAAGTTTTTATAACACTTTGGTGTAAGTATTTGTTATGTTACTGTCAAACCATATTCCACTGCATACCTCTTTGAATATAGGATTTATCTTTCTTACTTATGTAATGACAGTGTCTAGGATAGGGGTGGGCAACCTTTTTGTGAGTGCGTGCCAAAACCAGCAAAATCTCTGACTCAAAATTCTTCTGCGTGCCAACCCTAATTTTTTGAGAACATGTCACGCCTACTTGATATCTCTTAAGGTGTACATATGTGAAGAAATAATAAAATTCATTCGAGTGACAAAAACACAGTATATGATGAAAAATACATTTATCTTTTAATGTATACATGTACACTGATAGACCGACAGAAAACTTAAAATTATTTATTTATCTAAGATGCACCTACACTGAATTTATTTGAAAAATAAAAAAGTTGATATTAAGAAAAATTTGTAAATGGAAGATTATAAGAGAGGGTTTCGTGTGCCAGCAAAAGATACTGGGGTGCCATGTTTGGCACGCGTGCCAGGGGTTGCCCACCCCTGGTCTAGGACATAGGAGGCATTTAATATTTGTTGGTTGAAAAGGGAATGAAGAATGTAAATTTAAAAACTGTATTTCTTTTATTGACTCTCCATTTGAAAATGCCTGCTCTGATTTGAAGACCACCTCCCAAAAAACCCCAACTTGTTCCAAAGTATCTCCTAACCAGATTGCCACAGTGATTGAAATTCTCCTCATTGAAGCAACCTTTTTTAATTATAAGCACTATTTCCAAACACTCTGCTCTTGAATTCTGTCCATCCCTCTGAAGGGCAAAATGATCATGAGTGATAGAAACAGGTGTCATTGTATTGTTCCCTCTATTTTTGTGTATGTTTGAAATTTTCTGTATTATTAATAAGAGTTTTAGAAACCTGTCAAAAAAAATCCAGTAAGTCATGCAACAAATATTTAATGACTTATGAGAGCATACCTTGTGCTATTCATTGTGTTAAGGTCGAGGAATACAAGTGTGAATAAAAGTTAGGTGTGCGGGTGGGGTGTGGGTCAGAGTGAGGCAAGCATACAAGTACAATATATAGACATGAGAAATAAGAGGATTGTTTCTGGTTAAGATGACAGTGTAGGTAAATGTGGTACTCAAATCCTCCCACAACCACATCAAAATTACAGCTAGCCTTGGTTAGGTGGTTCAGTTGGTTAAAGTGTTGTCCCATACACCAAAAGGTTGCAGATTTGATTTCTGCAGGGCACATACCTAGGTTTCGAGGTCGACTCCTCCACCCTCCCACTCCAGGTCAGGGTATGTAGGGGTGGCAACCAATCGATGTTTCTCTCTCACATCAGTGTTTTTCTCTCTACTTTCCTCTCTCTCTAAAAATCAATAAAAGCATATCCTTGGGTGAGGATTTTAAAAAATGATTTGTTTGAGAGCTCTGATATAAAAATTCCTATGGAATAAAATACTGATTTATTTTAACCACATACTTACTGAAGCAAGGGAAGGTTTCTGACCTTTGAATCATTGTGATGAACCATTTAGGTGTATTTGATGACTTAGGGGCAGGAATTTAAAAAAAAAAGATTCAAAACAAAACAAAAAAATACCACAGGTTAGTGAGTCTAAGTGACAACTATTAGGCAGTTTCATATCTTTGGAAATGTTTTTCTTTTCTGATGGGCCCTGCTCTGTGTGTGACAGGGGGTGGCACCGCAACCTCCCCATCAACCCTGCCTTGAGTGTGGCAGGGGATGGTGCCCCAACCCCCCAATCGGCCCTACCCTGAGCGTGACTGAGGGTGGCATCGCAACTTCCCATTCCGCCCTGCTCTGTGCATGACAAGGGGCGGCACCCCAACACCCCAATCGCCCTGCTCTGAGTCCGACCAGGGGCTGCT
>NW_006297833.1:416309-417501 GCF_000327345.1 Myotis davidii
TAATCTGTAATATTTGCTTATGTGGTAAATTCGATTTTCCAACTATGTTCAAATAATGGTGTGTGTGTGTGTGTGTGTGTGTGTGTGTGTGTGTGTGTATACATTTTGTTTATCCATTCATTCAATTTTCTATGGGTGGACATTTGGGTTGCTTGCACCTTTTGGCTATTGTGAATAATGTTGCTATGAATATGGGTGCACAAATATCTCTTCATGACCTTGCTTTTAATTCTTTTGGGTATATTCCTGGAAGTGTAACTGCTGGATCATAGGCAGTTTTATTTTTAATTTTTTGAGAAACTGCCATGCTGTTTTCCATAGTGGCTGCACCATAGTAGACACTTTTAAAGTTTCTGTCATGCCCTGCAAGGGGGGGTTATTTTACTATCAACTACAGTCAAGGAAAAGGATTGTATGTCCAAGAATGAACATTGTCAATTACCATGTTTTATTAGCAAATTATTAAAAGCATGGAATTCCTAGAATTTGGAAACATTGTAAACCATTTGGCCCACTCCCCTCATTTGAAGGAAGTAAAATAGGACTTGGAAAAGAAAAATGCCTTGGAAGGTCAATGGCTTGTGAAGGTCAAAGGGCTAGTTAACTGAGGAGTCATTACTGGCACCGAGGGCTTACCAACCTTCAACTTACTGCACATAAAATAATTTTCAACTTGAAATATTATGCAGTGAATAACAAGAATTATGGAATGGGTAATTCAAGACATCCTCTAGGATGCACTGTCTGTGTTTTGCTTTTGTATCTTTGGCTGGTTCTCAGCCTCCGGAATTGCCTGGGTTGACATTGACACCGAGCCTGTTTTTCTTGCTGCCACTGCCGACTGGGTTCTGGGCATCCTACCTAGAAGATGGAGGGGAAGACCGAAGACCAGTGGTCAGTCAGGACCCACCGAGCGTGGACCGCGGCCCTCTGCTGGCCTGGGCGCTGGCCAGGGCCGCAGGTGCAGCGCGGATTTACTAGTAGCTCCCATTCTGGGGCCTCAAAGACCCCGCGCGCGGAGGGCGCTTCTGGCTCTCGGATGTCCCCACGCTCTGACATCCAAACGAAGGTGTTCAGGGACTCCCGGGAACAAGGCAGCTCTTGCCGTGCCTTCTCCCCAGCCAGAGCCGCCGAACCCACGCGACTGCCCCAGCGGCGCGGCAAGCAATCCCCCCCGCCCCCGCCGGGGAGC
>NW_006297833.1:418070-427459 GCF_000327345.1 Myotis davidii
GTCGGGACCGACCCTGGATACTGTAGGCTCCTGGGTGGCGTCTTTCACTCTTTTGGGGTTTTATGTATGGAGTAAACTCTGGCAAGTGCGCCCGCGTTCTCCCCCAAAGCGAGTCATTGCGAATAATGACCCGCAACCCCGCCGAGTTTCGGTTGGATTAACGAAAAAATTACTTTGGGAATATTATACAAACAGGATTTACACATTAAAACACGAGCTACCCTTTCCTTCTCTACTCAGTTTTTATCCCGATATTAAACCCTAACGGAGTTTTCAAGGTCTCACGCACGGTTCCCAAATAATCTCCTGGGTAGCATAGTTGTTAATTCAAAAAATTATATATATATATGTATGTATATATATATGAATTTTTAAAAATCCCCTTTTGATACACTTTATCTGTTTGGAAAGATGAGAGGGTTGACTCAAATTTCTGGTGAAGGAGACAGAATTCTGGGAGCCCAGGAGCCTCAGGTCCCAGTCCTGGTTCTGCAATCTTGGAACCAGCACTCACTGCTCCCAAATTCTAGGATTCCAACATGAAGTCTCTGTGGTATATAGAGAAAAGATTTCCAATATAGAGGTGCAGGAATTATGTCCAAGAGTTTTTGTTATAACTCATTCAGAATTACAGAGTAAGAAATGTAACATAAGGGAGAAAAGCTTGGGAAAACAAAGACAATTGCAAACATTTTTACTAGTTGGTAACTATGTATACTGCAAATATATAGTACAATATGTTTTTCGGTCTGTGAATACAAAAAGTTCACTTTCTATTAAGCATGACACTGATGAGTGTTTCAGTGGCATATAAAGGCTTTCAAAAAGTATAAAAACAGTGTTTGGAACTTATTTAAGCTGTATTGAGTTCTTTAAGAAAGAGCCCCCAGATTTCTATAACTCTGCAGATTGTTGTAAATGAGATCTAATTTGCACATAGTAAATATGCACAAGTCTTAAGAGTGCAACTCCATTAACTTTTGTATATGGATGTACCCATATAATCATTATTGGGTCAAGATATATAGACCAATTCTACCTCAGCCCTGTTTCAGTCACTACCCCACAAAAGTAGCCACTATTTTGATTTCTAATATCATTGGTTCACTTATTTTTAACTTCATGTAAATCAGACCATCATTATGTGTTCTTTTAGGTCCAGCTTCTTTCACCCAACATTGTGATTATGGAATTCAACCTTGTTCTCAGGTTGAATAGCAGTGGTCATTTTTCTTAAATTGTTGGGTGCTATTTCTTAGTATGACTATACAGTCATTTGTTTATTCTATCGTTGAAGAACATGGAGGTTGTTTTCAATCGTGTGTAATATGAATAAAACTGCTATGAACATTTTTTTACACCATGATTTTGGTGTACACAACACCCATTTTTCCTAGGAGTAGAATTTCTGGATTATAGAGAAAGACATTCAGTTTTGCTAGATACTGTCCAACAGTTTTCCTCAGTGGTCATACCAATTTACATTCCTACTACCAGCATATGGGAGTTCCAGTTCCTTACATCTTTGCCAACACACAGTATTACAGGCTTTCTTGAACAAAAAGGCACAAAGTGAGAAGCTGAAAAATGAGGGCTTTAAAATATTTAAAACCTTTAAATTCCTTGGATTATAAATTGCAATCCCCATTTCCCTTATATTCTAAAGTCTACTTTTTATGAATAATGATGACTTTTTAAAGTAATGTGTAAAGAATGGGACCATACTCACCATGGCCTCAACTGTTTTGTGTTCTGATACTGGATAAGAAGGGGAGAAATTCAATATTTTAATAACTATGATGTGATTTCTTTCACTAGTGTCAGAAAATTCATATGCAGAGCATTGAATTACTCATTTTAGTTGCCATCCTTTGTTCTTATTGCTTATCTTTCTTCATTTGCCTTCTTGTGAACTGCTAGCCTAAGAGAGGTTTAAAGTCATTAGGAGGGAGACTGGGTAGAGGGAAGAGATGCTAGTCGAAGATTGGTTTGGATTGGATGAGATCCCAGACCTGGTGACCTGATACAAAAGCCCCTTCAATTCTAAAAGTCTAGTTTGAATTTTTGCCATCATACAAGTTCATATGGCTATGCATTTCTCCCTAGGTACTTTACATCTGTCTATAGTAAATTATCCTCTTACATTTAATTGTGAACTCTTGCCTTCCATTAGGGAATGGCTTTAATTTTTACAACTAAAAGTTACTTCCAGTAACTCTTAGGTATCAGTAAAGATTTTGTTATTGTTCTCAAATTTTCCAGTTGTTTAACTGAAAAACAGCGAGGTAATGAGATATTAATAAATGTGAAGAAGGACCACCTACTTATATTCCAGGGAAGACTTCAGATAAGACAGGAGAGAGCTTGCATAAGAAAGAATTTTTTTCTTTGACAGGTTTTCATTGAATACCTATTTCTGTGCTTGGCACAAAGGGGTACAGAGATGAAAGGGTGGGACAACTTACAGAGAAATAACAAAATCCATTCTATTTAAGTAAATGCATGGAGGTTGCTTCTGCCTAGGAAAAGCATTTGAGCCCAAAGCTTGCTTTTAGTGAGTTTAACCTTCCAACACAGACTTCGTGATCATTCCGTACCTATGGATGAAAAATGTCATGCTTCGGTGAAGGAAGCTTCAACCAGGTCAGATTAGGGATCCAGGTGTTTTGTGCCCTAAAACCACACGTAACCATACCCTGTTTCAGTGGAGACTGTATTTGATGGTTGCGGGAAAGAAGCTGCACTTCCACTCCTAATGAAACCAGGGGACTGTTCCAGAGTTAGGAATGACCATGTTTTTAGGTTTTGGGAAGAAGTTTCTGAGTGGTTCTTTGAACAAATTTGTTGACTACATTTTACTCCCAGAGGCATGTCCGCTCACTTGAGAAGCCCACAGGACGGCTTGGTCTTATCATTTTCTGCACAGTTCTTCTTGCTCCTCTTATCTTCCCATTCGCTAATGAAACTCAGAAGGCATGCGACAAAAGCGCTTACAGTCAGTGTTGAAGATTACAATCTTGCTGACTGACTCCTCAAATACCCACCAGATATTGTCCTAACCTTTGGGTCAAGATTCTGATTTGACAAAAAGCAAATAACCTCAAAAGTATTGTAATTTATCATTTTTCTTGATGTTGAAAGGGAACATGCAGAGAATTGAAGTAAGAGGAGTAAGAAATTGGAGAAGGGAAATTGAAGAAGGGAAATTGAAGAGTTTAAAATTAGCCTTGCCTGTTTTATCATTTGGTTTTGCCTCTATGCTGTATCTTTCATTCACTCTGAAATAGCAAACTCTTGTGAATCTCACAGTAGGTGGTTTGTTTGAGGAGAGCTTTTGGTTTTATCAGGTGACTTTGTGATCTTCAGATTTTTACCCTGACTTCCAAAGAAGCTTTCACCACTTCTCAGTTAGGTAGCCACAGTGTGTGGCTAAAGGTCTTTTCTGGCTTTTGGGGGGCGGGGTGGGGGTGGGGGTGGGGGTTATGAGCTTTACACATAGGTGATTTCATTACCTTTGGTTGATACCTTCTAAAAGTATATCATTAGTGGTCCTCAAGGGATGAAAATGTTGGTTGCACTTGCTGATGGTCGTTAATTTGAATCATGGAGTTCTGTTCTATGGGTACCAACACATGTGGAGGAAACTTAAAAATAATATAAAGTACACACACACTGTTCTTTTGTGGCTAGAGGAATTGCATAAGACCCCAAAAGAGGAACTATTGTTATTTTTTTTAGGTTAAACAGTAAAGATATTTTTTCACTGCTGTCATTATGTCAATTGGTAGCCAAGAATCCTCCATAAAATTATTTACAGCCTCCACTAAAATAGGATGCTGTTGTTATATTTTTAACTATTGTGTTTTGCTTATAAGATATCCACTAAATTCAGTTTGTCAAATGCCTTGCCGTTTGAGTTCAGAAATTCCCAATGTGAGGGATTCTGTTTTTGGAGGGCTGCAGGCAGGACTAACAACATGGAAAACATGTTCTTTCCTCTGGCAGGGGATTTCTCTGCACTCAATTCCCTCATTTGTAAAGACGAGATAAGCAGTACCTTAGTCCTTGATCAGATAATATCTATAAGGTATAGCTTCATTCCTCATCAGCTAGGTGCTTTGCAGAAAGAGAAATGCAAAGTCTGGAGAAATCATTAGGATTGAGAGTCACAGGATTTTCCTCCTTCCCTTCTTAGACACTTTTTGAGCACCAACTATGTCCAGAACTTGTGTTAAGTGCCACATAGGACTCGTTCCTTCCCTCCAAGAACTCACAGCCTAATGGGGGTGTCAGCGGGAAAGGGTCAGGACTATAAAAAGAGAATGGCAGTGCACTTTTAAATGTATACACAGAAGTGGAATCTCTGACGCAGACTAGGAAAATAAGGCAAGGCTTCCAAGCGGAGGGTGATGCCAGAGCCAGCACTAGAAAGGTAAGTAAGAGTTGGCAGGGGAAAGGAAGGAAGAGGACATTCCAGGAAAATAGGACAGAAAATAGGAAAAGAAGGAAGAGGACATTCCAGGAAAATAGGAGCCAGGTGGGGTCAGACCAGACCTGGGTTCAGCAACCTCGGTACTTGAGTTCTGGCTAGGAAAGAATTCAGAGCCAGGACTCAAATGATAAGAAAACATTTATTTAGAAAATCATAGGGTAGAAAAAGTAATTTGTGGAAAAATGGGCTTAGAGAACAAGTCATAGAGGCCAAGGAAGGGCCCTTGGAGCTTGGGAGTGACGAAGGTAATGGTAATGTGCCTGGGGGCAGGGGGAGGAGGACCTCATGCTCCCAGGTCCTTGGTCCTAAAGGTTTTAAGGGTGGAGATTTTAGGGGAAGTCCCAGGGAAAGATCTCAATAGAATATTCAGCAGCTTTCCAGTTGTGTCCATTCAGGGTTGTGGTCTCCACTGATTGATTGGCCAGTGCCAGGGCAGGGGGTCACGATGCAGCTGATCCTAGATCAGCCAGTAGGGCCACTTGTCTGGTTTTGCTGCTTTTCTGGGCCTGGAGGGGAAATTCAACTGAGGCCTAGATGTCATCTCTAGGGAGGAAAGGTGAGGGTGCCCAAACCACATGACCAGCGATATGCTAGGGGAGGGAAGGTCATCCTGGGGATGAAGCCCCACCCTATAATTGTCCGTTGCTAGGCACCCAGGGCTTTCTGCCCTGGTGACCTTCTGCACCTGGCTCATCATCCTTTCTGCTCACGTCTGCCTAACTGCTTACGACATCACGACAGGCTGTAACCAGAGGTTCCCTTGACCTACTCCTAAGATTTGATTAATTTGCTAGAGCAGCTCATAGAACGCAGGGAAACATTTTATTTACTAAATTAGCAGTTTATTATAAAAGGACATAACTCGGGAACGGCCAGATGGAAGAGATGCGTAAGGCGAGGTTTGTGGGACGGGGCGTGGAGTCTCCGTGCCCTCCAGGCAGCCACTCTCTCAGCACCTCTACATGTTCACCAACCCAGAAACTCATCACCCATTTCAGTTGAAGAATTCTTGTAGAGCTTAATCTGCAGCACCCTGCTCCTTTCCCGTGGTCATTGGTTGGGGCTGAAAACTCCCACTTTCTAGTCACCTGGTCTTTCTGGTGACCAGCCCCATCTTAAGGCTTTCTAGGGACTCCACCCTATGTCACTTCATTAGCATAAACTCCATTGTGTTAAAAAGGAGCTTCTTATGAATAACAAAAAATACTCCTATCAGTTAGGAAGTTCCAAGGGTTTCTGAGCTTTGTGCCAGGAACCAGGACTAAGACCAAATGTATCAAACCAGTGTACTGCTCTCTTTTACCAGAAGAGGAAAATGGGTCCCAAAGAGGTGAAATGACTTGCTGAAATTCCAAGTTATCAAAACGGGTAACCCTCAGGTCTTCACTTCGCCTGCAGTTATTTCTGCCTCAGGGAAGACTGGGCTGGGAGGATTTGTAAAGGAGGTGCTGTGACTTTCTGTGACTTGTTTTGTAATGTCTAAATCCATCACTCTTTTTAGTGGAGTAGGTTTTACTTTTACCTGAAATTTTATTTTAAGTTCATGCCAAGTATTTTTCTCCATCTACTATACCCCAACCTCAGTCCTGTCCCTTCAAAGTAGACAACTTGGGGAGTCCTTTTCTAGTTCTACAATTATCCTCTTGTTCAGAATGGGTTTAGAACTGGACTCTGGGAAGTGACATTAGGAATTGGGAATGAATTCTCAGAAAGAACCTTACTATCAATGGTGGAAAATTCTTCCTTTGGCTTTTTTAAAAGGCAGGTTTATTGAGGTACAATTTTCACATAGCAAGTCTCGCGTAGCAAGTGTATGGTTACATGTGTTTAACTAACACAACCACCACTAACAAGGTACAGAACATTTCCATTCTCCCCCAAACTTCCCTCATGCCCCTTTCTAGTCAACCCAATGCTCACTCCCAACCTGTGGCTTCTCTTTTCAATTTTTAAGCAGTATTTTTTGAAGAGCATAAATTATTAACTTTGATAAAGCCCACTAGTGGGAAAACATTAGCTCTACATACTGCTCTGGTCCCACCTAACCAAGCTTAAAAGTAAGGAGTAAAGTATTTGCAATGAACTTAACTTGTAGGGTGGCTCAGGAGGCGGCGTAGGAAACAAAGAGAGTCCAGTCAACCAGAAAGAAAGAAAATAAAGGTTTAATCTGTGTCCCCGGGTGACCCATAAACCCCAAAGGCAGGGCCAGTGGATTCGCGCCAACAGGGAAGGGGGGTTTCTTTTTATACAGGTGTTTAATGAGGGGTGGGGGGTTCAGCAAGGTATTCAGGAAGGAGTCAGTATCTGTGTGGAGGTTGTTGTGGATTCCATGGAGGAGCTGGTATCTATGTGGCCATTTGTCTGGCACGCTGACCTGTTAGGAATTCCAGGGAGGATCCATTATCTCGTCACACATCTGCATGCATCTGATCCTGGGCTCCCTCCGACCTAACATAACTGAATCTCAGAAAAAAGGTTCAAGAATATTTAACAATACAAAAATGCCTTCACACCAGGTAAAACTCACAATGTGATGTACAACATGCTGACTATAATTATGAATACTCTATTGTATATTTGAAAGTTGCTAAGAGTAGTTCTTAAAAGTTCTCATCACAAGAAAAAAATGTAATTATGTGAGGTGATAGATATTAATTAAACTTATTGTGTAACCATGTTGCAACTAAATATATCAAGTCATTGTTTTACATATTGATAATATCTCAATAAAACTGGGAGGGGGGACTATCAAAACTCAATAATAAGAAAATAAACAACAGAATTTAAAGGGACTTGATTTGGGCAAAACATGTGAACAGGCACACTACCAAAGGATACATAGCATGTCATGTAAGCATCTGAAAGGATACTTAACATCATTAGTAGAAAAATGCAAATTAAAACCACAGGGAGATATAATACACATATTAGAATTGCTAACATTAAAAATTCTCATAGTACCAAGTGTTGGTGAGGATGTGGCACCCCTGGAATTCTAAGAAGCTGCCAAGAGAAATAGAAAATCATACAACCTCATTGGAGGACTGTTTGGTACTTTCTTAGAAAGTTACAGACACCTTACATATGATTTACATATTCTCCTTAGTATTTACTCAAAAAAATGAAAGCATATGTCCATACCAAGCAGCTTTATTTGTAAAAGCCTCGAAATAGAAACAATCCAAATTCTACCTACAGGTTAATGAATTAAAATATTGTGTTAGGGCGGTATAATAATAGACTACTTACTATTCAGCAATTGAAAGAATGAACTACAGACCCAAGGCA
Organism: Myotis davidii; assembly: GCF_000327345.1. Lineage (NCBI taxonomy): Eukaryota > Metazoa > Chordata > Mammalia > Chiroptera > Vespertilionidae > Myotis > Myotis davidii. The sequence goes on from NW_006297833.1 coordinate 425,851, forward strand.
TTATGCTCAATTAATATTTGACAAAGGAGGAAAGAGCATACAATGGAGACAAGACAATCTCTTCAGTACATGGTGTTGGGAAAATTGGACAGGTACATGCAAAAAAAATGAAACTAGGCCACCAACTTACACCAAATACAAAAATAACTAAGAAGAAAATAAACAAATGGGACTACATCAAAATAAAAAGTTTCTGCACAACAAAAGAAACTATCAACAAGATAACAAGAGAGCCCACTGCATGGGAGGACATATTTGCCAATGTTATATCCAGTCAGGGCCTAATCTCCAAAATTTATTGGGAACTCATACAACTGAACAAAAGGAAGATAAACAATCCAATCAAAAAACGGGCAAAGGACTTAAATAGACACTTTTTGAAAGTGGACATACAGAAGGCTGAGAGACATATGAAAACATGCTCAAAGTCACTAATCATCTGAGAGATGCAAATCAAAACAACAATGAGGTACCATCTCACACCTGTCAGAATGGCTATCATCAACAAATCGACAAATGACAAGTGCTATAGGTTTGTCATATAAGGCTTTCATTATGTTGAGGTATGATCTCTCTCTATTCCTTTTGCTGAGAGTTTTTATCAAGAAAAGGTGTTGGATTATGTCAAATGCTTTTTCTGCATCGATTGATATGGTTATGTGATTTTTGTCTCTCACTTTATGTGATGCATTATGTGTATTGATTTACAGATATTGTACCAGCCTTGCATCTCTGGAATAAATCCCACTTGGGTGTCTGATCTTTCAAATGTAATGCTGGATCCGATTTGCTGGAATTTTGTTGAGGATTTTAGCATTTATGTTCATCAGGGATAATGGTCTGTAATTCTCTTTCTCTGTAGTGTCATTGTCTGGTTTTGGGATTAGGGTAATGCTGGCTTCATAGAAAGAGCTTGGACGTGTTCCTTCCTCTTGAATTTTTTTGAATAGTCTGAGGAAGATATGTTTTAGTTCTTATTTGAATGTTTGGGAAAACCCCCCAATAAAGCCATCTGGTCCAGGGCTTTTGTTTGCTGGAAGTTTTTTGATTGCTGCTTCAATTTCATCGGTAGTTATCGGCCTATTTCAGTTTTTTTTATTTTTCCTGATTGAGTTTTGGAAGATTTTATTTTTCTAGGAATATTTCCATTTCGTCTAAGTTGTCCAGTTTGTTGGAGTAGAGTTGTTCCTGGTATCTTTTTCCAATCCTTTGTATGTCTGTGGGGTCGGTTGTTACTTCATCGTTTTCATTTCTGATTTTGTTTATTTGGGTCCTCTCTCTTTGCTTCTTGGTGAGCCTGGTTAGAGGTTCATCAATCTTGTTTGTCCTTTCAAAGAACCAGCTCTTGGTTTTATTTATCTTTTGTATTATTTTTTTGGTCTCTGTATTGTTTATTTCCACTCTAATCTTTATGATTTCCTTCCTTCTGATTACTCTGGGTTTTTCTTTTTGCTCTCTTTCTAATTCTTTAAGTTACAGCCTAGGATAATTAATTACCATTTTTTGTTTTTGTTTTTTGAGGTAGGCCTGTAGAGCTATGAACTTCCCTCTCAGGACTGCTTTCACTGTGTCCCATAGATTTTGGATTGCTGTGTTCTCATTGTCATTA
>NW_006297833.1:429287-431325 GCF_000327345.1 Myotis davidii
GTTGTAGTTAAGCCTTGATTGTTATAGATAACACTGGGAGGGATTGACCTCCAGGCCAATTGGCTGTGAGAATCAGCTGTGTCTGCAGTGGGAGAACTTCTGTGCTGGAGACACCCCTCTCGGTGCTTCAGTGGGGCTTTGGTGCTCACTGAGTCTGCCCAAGTTTTTAGGCAGAGAAAGGCCAAGCCATTCATATGCAAAAGCCTCTGCACACAGCTTGGGTGGTATTGTAAATTGGGTGGGGTGGGCTCTCAGGGAATCTCCAGGGCAGAGCAAACTGCAATGGCTGCCAGTCTGCTCTGCCTTGGAGAGGTCCCGGGGTTTGTGTCCCGTGGCCCCGTGTAGGAACAATGACAGCTGCAAGCATCTCTGCAAGAAAGCCGCCCTCACATTCCGGCCTGATGCCAGACAGTCCAGTTTCTCTCTGTATGAGTCTAGATCCCCAAATTCTCACCTGGAACTGGAGTTCAGAGCAGTCGGAAGTTTGTATCTCCCACCCGATTGAAAAAGACAACAGCATACCCAGCTGGCAGCCCATTTTGTGTGCACCTTTGTACCTCCATACTTCCACCCTCTGCACCTCATACTGGACGCAATGCGCTTTTCTCTTTCCTTCTAATGGTAGAATTTCCACTCAGCCAGCCTTCCTGTTTTTCTGGATGATATTTTTTTTTGTTTTTTAGTTGTAGTTTTAATGTGGCTGTGCACGGCAGCAAGTTCAGGTGTTTACCTATGCTACCATCTTGGTTGTTTCCTATTTCTTATTTTTACAGCAGACCCTTTAGCATTTCTTGCATTGCTGGTTTAGTGTTAATAAACTCCCTTAGTCCTTTTTTGTCTGTGAAGCTCCTGATTTCACCCTCAATTTTGATTGATAGCCTTGCTGGGTACAGTATTCTTGAATTCAGACCCTTCCTTTGCATGACTTTGTATATTTCATTTCATTTCCTCCTGGCCTGATGTGTTTCTGATGAGAAATCAGCCATTACTCTGATGGGGGATCCTTTGTAGGTAACTTTCTGTCTCCCTCTGGCAGCTTTTAAGATTCTTACTTTGTCATTGGTGTTTGCCAATTTAATTATAATGTGTCTTGGTGTTGGTCTTTTGGGGTTCATCTTGTTTGGGACTCTGTGAGCTTCTTGGACTTGTGTGAGTTTTTTCTTCCCAATACCAGGGAAGTTTTCTGTCATTTTTTTCAAACAGGCTTTCTATTCCTTGTTCAGTTTCCTCTCCTCTGGGACCCCTATTATGTGGATGTTGTTTCCTTTCATGGTGTCCCGAAGTTCCCTTAGGCTCTCCTCCTGTTTTTTAAGTTTTTTTTCTAGACGCTGCTCTACTTGGGTATTTTTTCTTACCTTGTCTTCTAGCTCACTGATGTGCTTCTCTGCTTCTTCTAGTCTACTGTTGATGCTTTCTATTGTATTCTTTATTACAGCAACGTCATTTTTCATTTCTCCGTGGTTCTTCTTCATTTCCTCTTGGTTCTTACACATATTATTGAATTTGTATTCCATTCTTTTTTAAAAAATATATTTTATTGATTTTTTTACATAGAGGAAGAGAAAGTGATAGAAAGAGTTAGAAACATCAATCAGCTGCCTGCTGCACGCCCCTCCACTGGGGATGTGCCCGCAACCAAGGTACATGCCCTTGACCGGAATCGAACTTGGGTCTCTTCAGTCCGCAGGCCGACGCTCTATCCACTGAGCCAAACCAGTTAGGGCTGTCTTCCATTCTTTTCAGCAACCTAATGACCATTGTGCTGAAATTTTTCTCTGACATATTGCTTGCCTCCATTTCATTTACTGCCTTTTCTGGTGATTCCTCCTTTTCTTTCATATGTGGGCTGCTTCTTTTTCTCCCCATGATCTCTCCTCTCAGGGTGTCTGGTTATGTAGCTCTTCCCTCCTGTGTTAACTTAAAGGCACAAAATACAACACAAAAAGACACAACACACAGGGCACCAAACACAAATGTATTAACAATACTAATAACTCCAAATAAAGTGACCACCAGAGAAAGAGAATTAGGGGAGAGA
>NW_006297833.1:431540-439526 GCF_000327345.1 Myotis davidii
TTCGATTCAGCTGTTCCTTCTATCTGCTCTGTGAGAAGGTGCAGGGTTTGTCCGTGTATTCATGCCCCTTTTCCTCCCCCTGGACAGACCCTTTAGGTGCCCACGGTCGAGAAGGCTGTAGTCCTGGTGTTCTTGGGTTCGCAGTTGAGGCAGCTCATCTCTGGGCATGTGGTTGTAGAGTCCTGGGAGGTATCTGAGGTCTCCCTGATTGAAGGTGAGGCTAGGCTTCCCCTTCAAGATGGCACGGTCTCTGTGGCAGAGCCGGCTGCTCCAGGAGAGAGTTCAGTAGCGGTAGAGGCTGCCCGGCCAGGGGAGCCTGTCAGCCAGTCCTCAGCAGGCCTTCACACTCTCCATGATAAGCCTTCTGGCATTTACTGCATGCCTCCACAGAAATCAACCTTCCATTGTGTTCTTTATTGAAGCTATGTCATTCTTCATTTCCTCTTGATTCCTTATCATGTTGGTCAGATTCTCATCCAGCTCCTTATAATTCTCATTGATTTGTATGCATTTGTCATCCAGACATTTGAGCATCCTTATAATTATTACTCTGAATTCTTTCTCTGACAAATTATTTGCCTTCATTTCATTTAATTCCTTTTCTGGTGATTCCTATTTTTCTTTCCTTTGGGAATTGTTTCTTTGTCTCCCCACTTTTCTGTAATGTTTTATTTCTATGTCTTAGATCCAACTGCTTTGTTACCCAGGTTCTTTTGGGGGTTGGCCTATGTAGTTGGTGATTTTTGGGACCCAGTGGTATAGTCTCTCAGATCTCCTGAGCTTGGTGTTCTAGTGGAGCCCACTACTTGAGTTATTTGGGTTCTCCTGATGTAGTTGGGTCTTGAATGTTAGTTTCTCATTTGTGGTTGAAGTCTGATCATAGGCTGTCTGAAATGTGACTCAACCCCGGCCCTGTCATGCAAGCTGTTGTAGATGTGCTTGTGTTCCAGCTCTTGTGGAAAGAGGTCTTGTTGCCTGAGGTCTCACTGGAGTGCCCACACTGTGAGATCCTGGAGTTCATAGTCTGGGAGAAAGTGTCTCAGGGCCGGAGGCTCAGGTAGTGTGACTCTGGCTAGTGTTGTGTGACTTTTGCTAGGGCAGCATCACTCTGCAAATCACTGTGAAGTTCCTGGAGCCCATGACAGTAGGAGGCAGCTATCCTGTAGTCTGCGGATGAGGCAGTGGGTCTTTGGCCAGGGTGATTTCACTCTGCCAATCATGAGAGAGTCCAGGAGCCAACGGCTGGGGATGCAGGAATCTCAGAGTCTGTGGCTGAAATAGCGTGACCTTGTCCGGATATGTGAGCCCTTAGTAGCTCACTGCAGTGTCTAGACGCCAGCCACCAGGGAGTGGGAAGTCATAGTTTCTGTTGGGGGAGTTGTGTGCCCTTGGTTGGAGAGGCACACGCCCACTGGCGGCTCACAGAGAGTCCCAGGAACTGTCTGCTGGGGAGGTGGGCTGGCGGCCCGTGTGCCGAAGCTGCACAACTGCGGTGTCCAGACACGCCGCCGGGGAGTGGGGAGTTGTGGTTTCTGCTGAGGGAGCCATGAGTCCTTGGAGAGGGATGTCCTGGGGTCCGCAGGTCTGTAGGCGAGGCTGTATGACTGGCTGGAGTGGCTTCAGGGCCCCGAGCAGTGTCGAAGGCCAGTCTTGGTGGAGGCAAGGCTGGGTTCCTTGTGGAGGCCACTCTCCCCTTCAAGATGGCGTGGGCTCCATGCCTAGCTCTGCAGCCCGGGGAGTGCCCATAGCAGTGGCAGGGGCTCCTCATCCAGGAGAGCCTGATCTGCCAGTCCCTGACATTCCCGCAGGATCTAACTGTCCCTCACTTACACAGGCACATACAGATGGCAAAAGTTCTAGAGAAATGAAAATGGTTTATTTGTTAGAATATAGGGATTTAGAGTGAATTTTCACTTCCAGTTCCATTAGCATTGGTATAATGTGACTTCCTTAGCAAATAATGAAATAATAAAGACAGAATAAAACAAACCAGTGAATGTGTCTTAATATGTACTTCCCATAGCTGCAATACTGACATTTTAAAGCAGATTACTAGGTATGAAGGTGACTGAACACATACATTTACCTCTGTCTACCAATGGTCCATTAAATGACAGTAAACAAAATTAAGACATAAAGTATAAGGACAAAGATAATAGGGAAGCAGAAAATAAAATTTTGAGAGCTTTAACGCACGTGAAGAAAGCTGAGTCTAAGGTGGGGAGGAGAAAGCTGAGAAGCAACCTGATTTCCACTTCAGGACCCCTGATGTGGGCACCAGCTCCAGTCCCACAATATGGGCAGCAGACAAGAGGGAGAAAAGTCTCTCTGGGGAATCTGACCAGCCCATGGGAAAACCTGAAGATAACCATCCAGAGGAGATCAGGCAGCAGGTCAAACCATGTGCACAGAGCTTACACGATCATTTTGTGCTTCATTCTTATATTATGTGTGAGCAAACTATCAAGGATTATCACTCATTTGGGAAAAACATCTCAATAATAGAATAGAATGTGAAAGAGAGAGAGAAGGAATCAAAGAAATAATTCAAGAAAACTCCTCCAGAGAAAACTATGAATTTCTAGAGTGAAAAGGCTCACTGAGTATCTAACACCATGGATGGAAATAGATGACCAAAAAATCACGTAATTTTGAAAGTCTTAATGCACAAAAAGAAGATTCTACAACCATCCATATAGAAGAAGAAATGGCTTGTATACCAATAATCACCTCTGTAGTTGCATTAGCCTCATTTCAAATGTTTAATAGTCACATGTAGCTAATGACTACCATATGGAACAGCACAAGGGAAGAGTATCTCCATCACTGCAGAGCGTTCTGGTGAACAGCACTGCTCTAACACTGCTCCTGATTTCTAGTAAGACTCACCCTTTATGAAGTTATGTTTCCTGCTGGCCACTTTTCCATGATGACATTGGTTTTGTAGTTTTGTTGCAAGATGAATATGTGCTTTCTTTTAAAGATGTACATGTATCAATATCACTGTTTTTATTTGTTTTACAGTTGTTTTTTCAGCAATGATATTTGAGACTATTACAAATCAAGATCTGCCTGTGATCAAGTGTGTTTTAATCCATCATAAGAGCAATGATTCATCAGTGGGGATACCTTCATCATATCCCACGGTAAAGTAATATTAATAGTATACGTTTAGCTCTATTTTCTATTGAGACCTACCATGGCTATATGGGCCTTTCTTTCTATGTTTTTACATATATTATGTACTCATATATGGTGCATATGAGCATCTATACTCATTGCTACCTGGCACTCCACTCCATTAAGAGTCATGTTCTCTTTGAGTTCAGGTTCAAGGAAGAAGTAAGGGAATCTCACTTTCTTCTTAGAGAGCAACCAGACTTCTCTCTCAAGCCCGAGTCCCCAATTTCTAACTACTTTTTGGATATAGATAGATGGTTTCCATTTTCTCATTAATATTTTATCCACAGTTAATTCCAGTTCTATTTCCTCAAACCTGTTCCCATTCTTGTATTAATTGATTTCTGTTTATGGCCCTGTCTTGTTCCCAGGCTTGAAAGCTCAGTGTCACTTTGGAGTACTTACTCTCCTTTGCCTTCGCATGTGCTCAGTGCCAAGTCTCATCAATTTCCTTTCTTAACTAGTTCTCATATAATCACTTCAGATTCTCTAGTCTCACTGTCACTTCCCTAATTCAAGCCCTCATTAACGCCATCAAAATCAACAATAGTATCTTACGTAGCTTCTTCCTTCTGCAGTTCATCTCACATGGGCCGTCAGACTATTCTTCCGGAAGCACAGCTCTAGCCTTTACTGCCTGCCTTGAGACCTTCAGCGACCTTAGTTAAGCTGGCATGCAAACTGCTCCATAATCTAGCTCTGACTCCTTCAGGTTTCAACCTTGGTTTTCATTACTCTTCTCCTTTAGCTGTTCATCTGACATAGCCTGGGTATTTACATAAACAAAGGAAGCTTAAACAATAGTGAACTGAGAATATTGGAAGTCTGTGTACAATAATGAGCAAACCTAAATTAGCCAACTTCATGGACATTTTTAGTTAGGATTTATACCAATATATAGTCACTATTTTCTTTTGCATAGGTATAACACATACACACATGACATGATAACCTATGTGTCCCCCCAAATGAAAGATATTAGAAATATTCTCAAATCTTAAAATCAGTATGAAATAAGTTTTAATGACAACATTCTACATGAATGATAACACCTAACTTAATGCATAATTTTTTAATGCCAGAAGCATGTTTGGTTTGAATTTGTTAATCGCTATTGGTATAGTAACAAATTGGCTTATTAATAATATATTTGCATAATAGTATTTCAGTGAAGATGAAAAACTAAATATTATTTCTATAATGTTTTGAACTTTTAGTGTCTTTAAATTTTTAAAAATTGATTTTAGAGAAAGAGGAAGGTGGAGAGAGAGAGAGAGAGAGAGAGAGAGAGAGAAAGAGAAAGAGAAAGAGAAAGAGAGAAACACTGGTTTGTTGTTCCACTTAATTATGCATTCATTGGTTGATTCTTGTATGTGACCTGACCGGGGATTGAACCCATAACCTTGGCATATTGGGACAATGCTCTCTTCCAGTGGTCAAAATACCACGTGCGGCTTGCGAACCACATGCAGCTCTTTGCCCCTTGAGTGTGGCTCTTCCACAAAATACCACGTGCAGGCGTGCACGTACAGTGCGATTGAAACTTCGTGGCCCATGGGCAGAAGTCGGTATTTTGTGGAAGAGCCACACTCAAGGGGCCAAAGAGCTGCATGTGGCTCGCGAGCCGCAGTTTGCAGACCACTGCTCTAACCAACTGAGCTACCCAGACAGGGCTTAGTGTCTTCTCAACGTAAGAAAATAATTGCACACATTTAAGTGTGCAGTCTTTAAAAAATTGATGAATAGCCCTAACCGGTTTGGCTCAGTGGATAGAGCGTCAGCTTGTGGACTGAAGGGTCCCAGGTTCGATTCCAGTCAAGGGCATGTACCCTGGTTGCGGGCACATCCCCAGTAGGCGGTGTGCAGGAGGCACCTGATCGATGTTTCTCTCTCATTGATGTTTCTAACTTTCTATCCTTCTCCCTTCCTCTCTGTAAAAAATCAATGAAATATATTTTTTTAAAAAATTGATGATTAGTTTTGTTTCCTAGTATTAAGTCCTGCATTATTATTTTTTCATGTAGTATAAATTATATTTTTAATTAATATTCAGGATTATATTAAGATCTAGTAGTTCTTAAAAAGCATTAAATTAATAACCATAGGACTTCTAATTGTGGCAAAGGTGGGCAGTCCTCATCATGCATTTTCATCTCCTTGAAGTTGAAGCTGCTGCGTTTGGGTATTTTCCCACTTCATTGAGAAGTGGGTTATCAAGGTGTCTGTGGCTTTTTTTTAAGTTTTAAAAAAATATATTTTTATTGATTTCAGAGGAGAGAGAGCTAGAAACATCAGTGATGAGAATCATTGATTGGCTGCCTCCTGTACAGCTCACACTGGGGATCAAGCCTGCAACCTGGGCATGTGCCCTAACCAGGAATCAAACCGTGACCTCCTGGTTCATAGGTTGATGCTCAAACACTGAGCCACACCAGCCAGGCTGAAAAAGGTTTTGAAAAAGATTTTTTAAATTTCTTCCACAGTTCACAGTTTTCAGATGAGATACCTTTCTGGAAATTTTATACTCGGGTGTTTTGAATAACCATGCATTCATTAGTAAAGAAAATTTGTCCATGAAAACCTAATAAATAAGCTTCTTCAGCCCTTACCTATATTAACAGTGTATCCTGGACCAAAATAAGATGATTTAACTGTGCCCACAGTCTATTTAATTGTTGTTTAAAATCAGAATATTTTCATCATTCTTCATTTCGGTTTGAAGATTAAGTTGCTGTGTGCTGGCTTATCCACTGCAAGTTACTCTTTTTTCCTTTGTAATTAACAGATATTTTGGAGGAGATGCAAATATCCCTTTTCTCCTCCAGTTCTCACCTGCTGGTTTTAGCTTCCATTAGCGGACTTTGTCTACAACAGTTACTACTGTGATGTTTGTCTAATGGTGATTGTTCCTTTTCCCTCACTCCCTCTGCATTTATTAATTGGCATTCTTCTGTGAGGGAGAGTTGTCCCTTCTCTCTGTTTTATTTATTCAATTATTTATCAGTATGGCCTCATCTCATAGACATTTATTTGATTCTGTGGGTTATAACCCAGAACTATCATTTTTATTTTGTTGTACAAATGGTTCCAGCATTGGGAGCTACTTCACATTGGCTCCTGTGTCCCTTCAACATGTCCCTATCTTTTTTCAAACACTTACTTTTTGGTATTATAATGTAGTTCATGCTCATTTTGTATTTTTCTCACCTCAGCCCTGGAATTAATCACTTCTCCAATGAGCACTGATTTCTTGGAGAACAGTATTTAGAAACCAAGATCCGAGAGCTGGATGTGCTCATTGCTACTGGATGTCATTGCTTCAGTAGGCAAAGCTATGAAATGTATGCATGTATATTAACCACCCCCCCCACACACACACACTATATTTATTGCTCTCTATCATCTCTGCATCTGTCTGTCATCTATCTATCTATCTGTCTATCTATCTATCTATCATCTCCATCCATCACAGTAAGTTCAATATGATAACTCTGATTTTAATTTGGCACCAAAGGTTTCATTCTAACTTTCCCTCTTAATAGTATTTCTCTCTCTGACAGTAAGAAACCTGGCTCTCATTATCTATAACAATTTACTTATATATTCCATTCTAGCACATACTTAAAGTAGTTTCAGAATTGTTAGCCCACATCCCAGTGAGAAATAGGACAAATAAGTAGAATGCTGTTGTTGTGTTATAATTATTTTTGTCTTTAACCTTATTGTATCCAAAGTATTATTTTTCTGAGTCCTTTAGTTTCCTACCACCTTCACTATGGTTATGTTATTATTAGACATTAAGTTCATTTGGTTTGCATTGCATTTTGAGTTTCTCCCATATCCCAGTTGGTTTTAATTATTTATTTTTTGAGTATATGAAACATGCTATGGTCCTAAAAGCAAAGCAATATAAAAAGGTATACTCAGTCCTGGCTAGGTAGCTTGGTGGTTAGAGCATCGTCCCAATACACCAAGGTTGTGGGTTCAATCCCCAGTTAGGGTACATATAAGAAATACCAAGGAATGCATAAATAAGTGGAACAACAAATCAATGTTTCTCTCTCTCTCTCTCTCTCTCTCCCCCCGCCCCTTTCCTCTCTCTCTAAAGTCAATCAATAAAATTTTTTAAAAGTATTCTCAGAGAGGTATCACTTCCTTCTCATCAATATTACCAAGTTTCCATCCTTTCCTACTTAACTCCTGAACTTAACCAATTCATTTAGATTTTGGATACTATTCCTATATTTCTTGTGTACAAATGAGCAGATACATGTGCATTTTCTTTTTTTGTTGTTGTTGTTGTTAATCCTCACCCAAGGATATTTTTCCATTGATTTTTAGAGAGAGTGGAAGGGAGGGGAGAGACAGAGAGAGAAATATCAATATGAGAGAGACGCATCAATTGGTTGCCTCCTGCATGCATCCTGACCAGAGCTGAGGATCAAGCCTGCAACCAAGGTACATACCCTTGACCAGAATTAAATCTGGGACCCTTTAGTCTGTGGGCCAATGCTCTATCCACTGAGCAAAAATGTAGTTGTTGTTGTTAATATATATGTTGCTGTTGTTGTTAATCTTCACGTGAGGATATATTTTTAAAAATATATTTTTATTGATTTCAGAGAGGAAGGGAGAGGGAGAAAGAGATAGGAACACCAATGATGAGAGAAGCATTGATTGGCTGCCTCCATACCCCACTCTGGGCATGGAGCCCACAACCCAGGCATGTGCCCTGACTAGGAATTGAACTGTGACCTCCTGGTTCATAGGTTGACATTCAACCAGTGAGCCATTCCTGCCAGGCCT
>NW_006297833.1:439835-453170 GCF_000327345.1 Myotis davidii
TAAAAAGAGTCACAAACACATTTACCTACATATTACAAATTTTGTGATTATTGTCTGTATATGAATTTGCTAGAGCTGTCATAAGTATCACAGGTTAGGTGACTTAAAAACAGAAATTTATTGTTTCATAGCTCTGGAGGCTAGAAGTCTGAAATCTAGATGTCAGTGGGTTGGTTCTTTCTGAGGCTGTGAGGGAGGGAACTGTTCCAGGCCTCTCTCCCTGGCCTGTAGGTGACCCTCTTCCTGTTAGCATGGCGTTCTCCCTGTATGTATGTCTTCTCCAAATTTCCTCTTCTTATAAGGATACCAATCATATTGGATTAGAGACCACCTAATGGCCTCATTTTAACTTGATCACTTCTGTAAAGACTATTGAAAAATAAAGTCACATTCGGAGGTACTGGGGGTTAGGACTTCATTATATGAATTTGGGGGTCAGGGAATGGCACAATTCAACCCATAACAGCTTGTAAAATATTTTAGAAATGCAGCCTAAAGTTATCTACCTTTTTAAAGGAGAATTATAATTAATGTGATTTTTCAGTCAGTGATACGTTCTCAATGGGTGCAGTACATTAATATGTATGTATTTGGAAAATGTTTCAACTAAGAGGCAGCATTACATATACACTTGTAGAAAGTTCACGTTGTTTTGTATGTTTCACAGGCATCAGAATCCCCGGAAGACCTTGGCTGTGCCTTGCGGCCTGAGAGTACAGAGGCCGTCTACGAGGCGGCCAGGGTCGAAGTAGACGCATCTGCCTCCATCACACTGCAAGTGCTGCTCACAACCCCGGGGAACATTTCCTGTCTCTGGGTCTTTAAACACAGCTCCCTGAAATGCCAGCCACACTTTGATTTACAAAACAGGTAAGGGTGGGAGATGGATGTGCAACCATGAGGATATTTGGAGGAATGCTTTTTTTTTGCTATAAAAATATATTTTGCTTCATTTAGAGTTTATTTTCAATTTCTGTACATGTCCATTGTAACTCTTATCTCCAGTGAAAAAGTGAACTAAAAATCTACTTAGGGCATAGATACATGACATTATATATTTGTTAAAACTCATAGGATGTACAACACAAAAAGTGAAGCCTAATGTAAACTGTAAACTTTAGTTGATATAAATATTGGTTCATTAGTTGTAGCAAACTGGGGTTGGGAGGAAGGATGTATGCAGAATTTCTCTTTACTTTCTGCTCAGTTTTTCTGTAAACATAACATTGGTCTAAAAAGTCTGTTATTTTAAAAAATTACAAATAGATATTTAAGTATAGTTAGGGCCTAAGAAAGCAGTGAGTAGCTGGTAAAATATAAAACACGCTAGAGGCCCGGTACATGAAATTTGTGCATGGGTAGGGTCCCTAGGCCTGGACAGTGATCAGGGCCAATCGGGGCCTTCCTGCTGCTGGCCAGGGCCTTCCTTTGTTCCACACCACCCCCTGGTTGTTAGTGCATAGCGAGTGCTTGAACTCCCTGTCTCCTGGTCGAACTCCTGAGGGGACACTTTGCATATTAGCCTTTTATATATATATAGATAGATATCGAAAAGACTATTTGTCTTGTTCCTTAACTGTCTTAAAGATAAAAAGTTAGAAAGTTTTAATTACATTCTAGTTACAGTGTCAAGAAGCTTACTAGTTAAAGTAGTAAGAAGCTTCTTTCTGAGAAATGCTTGGGGAAAGAACATTTGGTTTTATCTATTTTGTTTTACAGTATAAGCATAATTGAAATGTGATATCCTTAAAATATTTTAGTAAGAAATTGATCTGTGTGTGAGGAACACTGGTCTCATGATACGGAAAAATACCTTAGCCAATATTTGTGGATTGACATCCAAGCCTGTATCTAACTCTGTCCTGATTGCTGTCACCTGTTGTCCCTGTCCTCTTGCTGAGACCTGATGGGGTCAGGAAGCAAGGGGTACAGGCCATTTAAATGCCCACTTAATAATTCCAAGGCTGCCTTTCTCTCTAATTCTTGGGGGTGTTCTGGAGACCAAGAGCTGTAGAAGAGGTATTATCTTCCCAGAACAGAAAGACAGCAAATGGCACCCAAATGACCTAACGGGGTGGGAGGGGGCGGTTATCAGGCCACTTGACTGAGGTATGGGAACATCTCTGTGATGGACTTGTACCAAGTATTTCTATTTGTTTCTTTAAGTTCAAGCAGACTCTTACGTAATTTTCAGGACAGTGGCTATAATTCTGAAGTTTGGTTCTAAATCTTGGAACACATTCATTTTCTTTTCCTCTTTTGAGACTGTATTACTCACTTCTGTTTTTCAGTTACCTTTATCTTTGGCTTAAACTAAGACACTCTCATATGAAGAATTTTGGCTTCAAGAAATGTTCTGGAAATCTTATTAAAATTTGATGCCACAACAGTTCCCGCTGGATTGAGACCAAAAAGACAAGTAAAAGAAGTAGGGTCCTTTTCACTCCATGAGAGTAGCGTGTTTCGCTTTGGAATAAATAGGCAGCTCTGTTTGTTAGCCAAAGTCATTAGATAGGTCTTGTGGATTAGTTAACTTAGCACCAAAACATTGGTTAACCAAAACTTTTTCACAAGTTACATGAGAAGAGGGAATGATTCAGAGAAAGAAGGCCCATCACCAAAATATCTCCAGAAACCAATCCAACGTATACTAACCCAGTGATTTGCTGTCTATGTGAGTGCAGCGCAAATCCTCCTGAACTCTGCTGCTTGGTGCTCTGAGCATTGGATGGCCTGGGGGTCTTGTTAAAATTCGGATTCTGGTTCAAGAGGTCTAGGTGGTGCCTGAGATTCTGCACCTCCATCAACTCCCAGCTGATGCAAACACTGTTGGGGAAAGACCACATTTTGAGTAGTAAAGATCTAAATGTCAGGAAGTGTACATTTAAAGCCAACATTACTCAACAAACTGCTAGAGAATATTTTAAGCTTTAATGAGAATGGGTATCACCAAACACACACCAAAACTGTTTCTTTAAAGACAGTGCCCCTAGCCAAATTTATCTTTATTGAATATCTGAAAAGCTAAAAATGCAAACATTGAGACATCTTCTTTACATCTATGTGATATGTCAGTGTCATTATTACTTCATAGGAAAATGCCTTGTGTCAGATTTTGCTTGAATTCTCTGGTTCAGAGAGGCACAAAAAGGTTTATTTATTTTTAGTCTCAGTATATCTTGCTTGTACAGTGATCTGGTTCTGGAAAGGGGAACTGAGGCTGGCAGCCAGGTGACTGGGCCAATATGACTGTGGGAATTGTTTGGTCAAAGGGAATGGTACCCTATTGCCAACGGGAGCACACCACTCCACCTGTGTGTTTGGGATGGAAGATCCTGTGTGTTTAGGGTTGGGAAGCATGCAGGGAATGTGTTGGAAAGGAGTTCCTTCACTTGAGAGTGAGAGACTGGTTAAAAGTCAAGGTTAAACTAACAAGTGCTGGGCACGTGACAGAAGCTGTGCTCTCCATAGAGCAGCCGTTGGTGCCGCAGTCACAGACGGAATATGGAAGACACCGAAGCGCCTTCTGACTCAGTATGAAATTTTATGTTTTTAGTTTCACACGTTTTTCAAAATAACTAGTTCTCTTTCTTCTTTTTCAGAGGAGTTGTTTCCATGTTCATTTTGAAAATGACAGAAACCCAAGCTGGAGAATACCTACTTTTTATTCAAAGTGAAGCGACCAATTACACGATATTGTTCACAGTGAGTATAAGAAGTAAGTGCCGCTTGCTACAAGGTCCTCACAGTAGGCCATGCCCTTGTTGAGAACCCAGGATCTTTCCCAGCTGCTCCGCACACAACACACAGGTTTCCTTCAACCTGGAGTGGAATTGATTGAATTCACTTCAACCATCCAGATAACGGGTTGAGACTCTCTGACCCGGGGACTATCAGAATTAGCGCGCTAGGCCAGCACCGGTTTGGCTCAGTGGATAGAGCGTCAGCCTGCGGACTGAAGGGTCCCAGGTTCGATTCCGGTTCAAGGGCATGTACCTTGGTTGCGGGCACATCCCCAGTAGGACATGTGCAGGAGGCAGCTGATCGATGTTTCTCTCTCATCGATGTTTCTGGCTCTCTGTCCCTCTCCTTTCCTCTCTGTAAAAAAAATCAATAAAATATATTTAAAAAAAAAAGAATTAGCGCTCTGAAAAATCCAGGTAGCCTCAATTGAGGTCCCCTATTTTTTTCAGTGACAGATAGCTGACATGAAGAAATGGAAAACATTTTAGTCTTGGATTCAGAAGACCTGGATTCTTATTCTGGATCTGATATTACCACCTCTGGCAGGTTGCTTAATCACTCTGAGCTTCAATTTCTCTATCTGTAAAAAAGAGATAAAAACCACAGACCTCCTGGGTTGTAAGATCTTAGCCCTATTCATGGTCTCTGAGGCTATGAAAATGTCTGTGTCTGCTCTTTCCAATATGGTAGCCACCAGCCACGTGTGGCTGTTAAACGCTTGAAATGTGACCAGTGTGACTGAGGAACCAAAGTTGTCATTTTAGTTAATTTTAATAACTTAAAAATTGAGTTTACATTGCCACATATAGCTAGTGGCTATTGTGGTTATACAGATGCCAGGTCACTATGCAAACTGTAGGGAACAGCCATATGTTCTTAACCAGGGAGATGGGACAACTGTGTGGTTGGCAGGATCATCCCAGCATGTGCCTTCTGGATTCTTGTTTCCTCACTTGTGCGCAGGCTTAGGGACTGCACAGGTTCACACTATGTGCACTGAGCACTTTACCTCCCATGTCAGACTAGACCAGAGGTAGGGCATTCACATCGGTCCTACTGCCCTAGGGGCCAGGGCAGGCCTCCCAAAACTCTGGGTTTGTGCCATGTCAGTTAGGTCCCTGGCTACACACGGTAGGACTTGCTAGGCTCCCTTCTTCCTGGTCAGTGACTGTGGTGTGTGTGAGTCCAGCCCACAGAGACGCCCTGGCCAAGGACTGCCCTTGGTGAGGGTGTTCTGCACGTAACATCTCCATCCCCACGGCGACCCCGCCTGCATGTAGCTGAGAAAACGGGCACAACAAGAGGTGTGGTACAGGGTGCAGGTAGGGTTGAGTTTAGCCAGGTCTGCACTTCCTGCACAACACTGCACGGGGCTTGCAGTCAGAGTTGCTAACAGAAAAACGCTGTGGCCATGTAGGTCCCCAGAAGTGTCATTTTACTGGGATGGGGTGGGGTGTCAGGTTCTCAAATCAGCTTGTAAGGCAAAAATTAGGTAAGATCAAAATTTGTTCTGAAAAACTGTTTTATTACTCTGAAATTTATTGAATCAGACCTTAGAATCTCAAAAGACAAGAGCTACGCTTCTTTGCTCTTTGATTTTGGGCCTGTTCTCTGTCCTCTCCCCCACCCCTGACTCCCCTCTGTGGGACAATAAGTCTGTGTGCTTCAGGTTGGAAGAGATTAATAGATGTCTTCCCTTTTTTGTTTTTTTTTTGTTTTGTTATTCTCACCTGAGGATATTTTTCCCATTGATTTTCCAAGAGAGTGGAAGGGATGGGGAGAGACAGAGAAATAAACATCGATGTGAGAGAGACACATCTATTGATTGCCTCCTGTTGAGGGCCAGGAACCGAACCCTCAACCCTTTAGTCCTCAGCCTGAGGCTCTACCCACTGAGATAAACTGGCTAGGATGTCCATTGATTTTTAGAGAGAGTGGAAGGGAGAGAGAAGAGAGAGAGAGAGAGGGAGAGAGAGAGAGATTGATTGGTTGTCTTCTTCACCTGCCCTGACTGGCACGGGGCAGGGGATCGAACCTGCAAGCCAGGTATGTGCCTTTGACTGGGAATGGAACCCCACTCTTTGGTGAGCAGGCCAATGCTCTGTCCACTGAAACATACTGGCCAGGGCAGGGATTTCTTGCTTGTTCTCTCTCTCTTTCTCTCTCTCTCTCTTCCCAAGTGTTAATATTTGAATTTTTTTAAGGTAAGTGGGCATCTGCTGTGTCTCTATTATATTTAAAATATCTCCTTTCCACTTATGATTTACAACGTAAAATTTTTTAACAACAATCATTCAAGTAAATTGAAACTTGTTTTTAGCAGGTGAAGTTT
Organism: Myotis davidii; assembly: GCF_000327345.1. Taxonomy (NCBI): domain Eukaryota; kingdom Metazoa; phylum Chordata; class Mammalia; order Chiroptera; family Vespertilionidae; genus Myotis; species Myotis davidii. Next base: position 445,912 of record NW_006297833.1, read on the forward strand.
AAAAAAGTCAGGTGGGGGAGACTTGGCAACAGTCAGTGTGAAGAAGAGAAACCGTTTAGTGAACCACCAGCTCTGTGTTCACTGGCAGTGTGGCATGGCTCCTAAAAAAGGGAATCTGGACCTTGGCCATGTTCATGAAAATATGATGTCTAGGTTAAGGAAATCAGTAGATCACCATTTGTTTTCAGATGAATATTGACAAAACAGGGCAATCAGCATGGTGATGAATTTGGAATTCCTTAAGTGAGGAACAGTGGAAGGAGTTGAGAATGGTTAGCATAGAGAAGGGAATATTTTGAGGAGAGGAGGAGATTGAGGGCTGTGTGATGTACAGGAAATTCTTCTGGCATCTGAGTCAGGAAACCTGGTCTAACTAGTTAGAGTAATTATCTCCCTTAACCTGTGTTTCTGATTTTTTTTCTTTTAGTAGCAAATATTTTCATTTTTCAATTACAGTTGACAGTATAACATAACTAGAGGGCCGGTGCATGAAATTGGTGCACAGGAGTGGGGGAAGGGGGTCGTCTCTCAGCCCGGCCTGCACCCTCTCTACTCCGGGACCCCTTGGGGGATGTCCAACTGCCTCTTTCAATCATGGACCACTGGCTCCTAACCACTTGCCTGCCTGCCTGCCTAATTGCCCCTATCCCCTCTGCCTGTCTGCCTGATCTCCCCTAACCACCTCCACCTGCCTAATTGCCCCTAAACCTGGGCTGGGCCACAGGTGCAGGTGCAGCCACTGACTCCTGGGACCGCAGGGTGTGTGGCTTGTCCCTCTCCTGGACCACAGCCCCAGCCGCTGGTGCTTGTGACCACGGGGCGGGTGGCTTGTCCCTCTCCTGGACTGCAGGCACAGCTGCTGGTGCCCGAGACCACGGGGCAGGTGGCTTGTACCTCTTTCGGGCCACTGGTGCAGGCACAGCTGCTAGCACCCGGGACCGCAGGGACAGCGGCTTATCCCTTTCCCAGGCCGCAGCCTGGCTGGTCCCCATTCCTCTCTCACAAGCTCATTTGTGCCTGGCTGGTCCCCAATCCTCTCTCCCCAGTGTTGAGTGTCTGAGCCTTTATGGTGTGATGGCGTGAGGGCGTGACAACCATTTGCATATTAGCTCTTTATTATATAGGTGGATTATAATTCTGATTTAAAGGCAATTTTAGCAATATTACATCTTCACAATGACAGCTATAAATACATAAGGTTAATATGTATCATTCACTAAAAATTATTTGTGAACACAAAAGAATGCTTAGTATAGTTTATTGGAAATAGGTAGGTGGAATAGCAGGGAGTTTAGGTTCCCCTCCGTTCGTGCTGGAAGCCCTGGATCAGAGGAGGAAAAGGAGACTGTCCTCTGCTGAACATGCGGAGGCAACGAATGGACCAAACTTGTAGACATCAGGTTGTATGTGTATTGGGACGGGGACCTGTGTACAGTGGGTGCTCCCTTTCTTTTCCTTCAGCACGTGAACTCTGCAGCAGGGACAAGAGTCCTGCCGCTCCATACACCCCACGCCAGCCTGCTCACCCCCAACTTCCCCCCCCCCGCGGCCTGATCACCCCCAACTGCTCCCTACCCCCCACCTGCCTGCCCACCCTGCCAGGGCTCTGTGATCAATGCTGCGCAGAGGGAGGCCCTGCCCACCCTGCTGGGGCTCTGGGATCAATAGCAGAGTAGAGGCAGGCGTTTCCCACCTGGCCTGGGTCCCTCCATTAATCCCCGCCCACAGGGAGGCCCTGCCCACCAGGCCTGGGCTCTGGGATCAATGGCAGAGCAGAGGCAGGTGTTTCCCACCAGGAGTGCGCTCCGCCATTATTCCCGGAAGGTCATCCGGGAGGTCTCTCGGTCTAATTAGCATATTACCCTTTTATTAGTGTAGATCAGGGGTCCTCAAACTTTTTAAACAGGGGGCCAGTTCACTGTTCCTCAGACCGTTAGAGGGCCGGACTATAGTTTAAAAAAAAACTATGAACAAATTCCTATGCACACTGCACATATCTTATTTTGAAGTAAAAAAACAATACGGGAACAAATACAATATTTGTATTTGCATGTGGCCCGCGGGCCGTAGTTTGAGGACCCCTGGTTTAGGGCAACATGTCTATGTGATGAAAACATTTTTTATTTTAATTTTATTATTAGTAGTAGTATTAGTATTATTACTATTTTAAATCTTCACCCAAGGATATGTATGTATGTATGTATTTATTTGAGAGAGATGTGAGAGATTAATATGAGACAGAAACATTGATTAGTTGTCTCTCATAGGTTCCCGGATTGGGGATCAAAGCTGCAACCTAGGTATGTGCCTTGCCCTCGAATCGAACCTGCAATGTTTTGGTGCAAGGGACAGTGCTCCAACTAACTAAGCCACCCAGCCAGGGCAGTGACAACATTTTTAAAATCACTGGAATGATAAACACAAAATTCAGTATAAAGGTTACCTAGGGTCCAGAGATGGGGAGAAGCACAAAAGTACATTCAAAGGTGTTTATTAATATTCCAGTTATTAAGCGAGTATGAGTCTATGGGCATTAGTTTTTATTATGCTCCAGAATTTATAGTTCACAGTAGAGGCCCAAAGCACGAAATTCGTGCACCAGGGGGTGGGGGAGAGTCGTCTGTCAGCCCGGCCTGCACCCTCTCCAATCTGGGACCCCTTGGAGGATATCCAACTGCCTCTCGCAATCTGGGACCGCTGGCATCTAACTGCTCGCTTGCCTACCTGCCTGATTGCCCCTAACCACCTCTGCCTTGCCCTGCACCCAGGACCCAGGATTCCTTCCTCCAGCCGGTTGCAGGCACAGGGGACCCGGGCTTCCCTCCTCTGGCTGGCCGCAGGCATCCAGGACCTGGGCCAGCTTTGCCCAGGCCAGCCGCAGCCGCAGGGGACTGTGGGCAGGCAGCTTCGCCCAGGCCGAAGCTGCAGATGCCCGGGACCGTGGGGCAGGCGGCTTGTTTCTCTCCTGGGCCACAGCCTGGCTGGTCCCCATTCCTCTCTCATGAGCTCATTTGTGCCTGGCTGGTTCCCATTCCTCTCTCACGAGCTCATTTGTGCCTGGCTGGTCCCCATTCCTCTCTCCCTAGCATTGAGTGTCTGAGCCGTTATGGCGTGAGGGCATGACAACATTTGCATATTCTTTATTATACAGGATATTCTTTTGTGTATATATGTAAACACATACACATATATGTATTATATAGTAATATACTAGAGGCCCGGTGCACAAAAATTTGTGCACTCGGTGAGGAGGGGGAGTCCCTCAGCCCGGCCTGTGCCCTCTCGCAGTCTGGGACTCCTTGGGAGATACCGACCTGCTGGCTTAGGCCTGCTCCCAGGTGGCAGAGGGCAGACCCAATCCCTAGGTGCAGCCCCTGGTCAGGCTCAGAGCAGGGCCGATTGGGGAGTTGGGGCGCCGCCCCCTGTCATGCACAGAGCAGGGCGGATTGGGAGGTTGTGATGCCACCCGCAGTCACGCTCAGGGTAGGGCCGATTGGGGGCTTGGGGCACCGCCCCCTTACACACTCAAGGCAGGGTCAATAGGGAGGTTGCGGCACCACCCCCTGTCACACACAGAGCAGGGCCAATCAGGGGGTTGGGGCGCCACCCCCTGTCACGCACAGAGCAGGGCTGATCAGGGGGTTGGGGCGCCTTCCCCTGTCACGAACAGAGCACGGCAGATAGGGAGGTTGTAGCCCTGCCACCTGTCACACACAGAACCGCAGGGCGATCAGGGGGTTTGGTCGCTGCCCCCTGTCACGCTGATCCTGGTGCAGGGAGACCCCGCGGCTCCGCTGATTCTGGTGCTGGGAGGCATATTACCCTTTTACTATATAGGATAGAGGCCTGGTGCACGGGTGGGGGCCAGCTGGTTTGCCCTGAAGAGTGTCCTGTATCAGGGTGGGGGCCCCCACTGGGGTGCCTGGCCAGCCTGGATGAGAGGATGATGGCTGTTTGCAGCTGGTCACACCCCCTTTAGGGTGGGGTCCCCACTGGGGTGCCTGGCCAGTCTGGGTGAGGGGCTGAGGGCCGTTTTCAGGCTGGCAAGTGACTGAAGCTCCCAACCTTTCCTTTTTTTCTTTTTTTTAAATTCTGGGCCAGCTTTAGCTCTGAGGCTTGGCTCCAGCTCTGAGGCCTTGGCTGCTGAAAGCAAGTATCTGGTTTGTTTGGGTTCTATAATTGTAACACTGTTGCGGTCCTGCTCACTCCAGCTCTGAGATCCCGGCTGGCTGAAAGCAGGGATCTCCTTTTGTTCTATAATTGAAACAATGTTGCGGTCCTGCTGGCTGAAGCCCGCTGGCTGAAAGCAGGTGTCTGGGGTTTTGTTTAGCTTCTATATTTGTAACAATGTTTCTTAAACTGCAAGCTCAGAGGCCGGCAAGGCAGGCGGGGAATGTTAGCTTCCTCCGTCACTGAAGCAAGCAAGCCTCCTGTTCGCTTCAAGCTGCCTGGCTGGTGGCCGCCATTTTGGTTGGCAGTTAATTTACATATCACCCTGATTAGCCAATGGGAAGGGTAGCAGAGGTATGGCTAATTACCATGTTTCTCTATTATTAGATAGGATATCTTATGTAATACTTTAAGATAAATTTATTATAAGATAGGAGATTAGAATTTAGCATAGGGAAACTTTCTTTTTAAAAAAGGTTTGTTGAAAATGGAAGGATCTGCTCAGGGAAGTAGTGAACTCCTGTCCATAGAGAGGTCCAAGCAAAAGTGGACAGTAAGTTTATATATTAGGCATTGTGGGAGTGGCACAGCGGGGAGGGAGAGGTGTGATGGTCCAGTGTAAGCAGCAGGCTAAACTGAACCTCTCAATTCTGTTCCAGTTCTTTTTAAAAGCTTTATTTTTTAAATTACAGTTGACATTCATTATTATTCGGTTCCAGTCCTACCTCTGTCATTATACTTCTGCATTCTAAATTTGTGTATTTCTGCCTACATAAAATTATGGGAAGAAAGTTGGGTCTTAAACTATATAAGAATGGGTTTTAAACTTCGATATTTCCTGTTTTCTTTTTTCTATCTGTATCAATATTTGTATTTTCACATGGCCTCACTCCACTCATCTTTATTTGTCTGTGGACTTATGAAACACCCAAGAAAACTGGCTAAGAGCATAAATGCTAAAGTTGGTGTTTTTACTAGAGTTGAATTTAATATGTTGGTGAGGGTTATATTGTTATATATATATATTTGGACTGGAGCAGATGACACTGCTATGTTATAAAATACTAGCCTTTTAAAAAAATATATGTTTTTATTGATTATTTTTTAGAAAGAGAGAGAAAGGGAGAGAGATAGAAGACAGAAACATCGATGATAGAGAAACATTGATCTGCTGCCTCCTTCATGCTCCTTACTAGGGATCGAGCCTGCAACCTGGGCATATGCCCTGACCAGAAATTGAACCAGCAACTTCTTGGTGCATGGGCAACGATCAATGCACTGAACCACACTGGCCATGCAATATTAGCCTTTCTTAATGATACAGAATTTTTTTGAGGGGACTGCTAATACAATTTTTAAAATGTTAAAATATTAATAATTTGTGATGCTTTAGATACACTGCTTTACACATTAAGGAGACCATACTTTAGAAAAATGGAAAATGAGGACGCCCTGGTCTGCATATCTGAGAGCATTCCAGAACCAACTGTGGAATGGGTGTTTCGTGATTCACAGAGTGAAAGGTACGATGTATATATAGAGGTAACTGCCATGATTCCTATACTTATTTGGTCTTTTTCTAACGCAGTTGATGTCATACTGGATGTACAGTTGAACTTGTCACCATGTTAACAGGAAACTTTGGCGTTTGGAATGATTAGCTTGGACTTTAACAGGGGGCAAAGGGGGCTCTGTTTTAGTAAGGAGGCCTTTGGAACTCTCCTATGTTGCCTCACTAAACTGCAGGGTCCTCCCTGGACATGACACAACACGAATAAACGCCCTTTAAGTTACAGGGTTGTTAGCTCCCTGAGTATCTGGTTGGGGAAAAAGAAAGGTATGGACTGGTGAGTATTGTTCCCTATAAGTAAGAAATTCCCTGGAAATAAATGCTTACTTTGTGGTTATTCTGTTTATTTTGGAAGAGAGCAGTTTAAATTGATTGTTTAAGGACATAGAATCTGGCCTGAGTTCGAACCTTGGCTTGCTTACTAACTGTGTAGTCTTGAGCATGTTACTTAATCTCCTTTCTCATCGGAAGAATGGGGATGGTAACTGTACTTATCTCATAAGATTGCTATGGTGATTAAATGATTTGCAAATTTTGAAACACAAAGAACTATGCCTGGAGATGGTAAGTACCACATACCTGTTACTTTCATTTTTTAAATGTGCAATCGCTAAATTTTCACAAAGTAAAAATTTATGCAATTTTAGCTAATTAAAATTTATTTAACAACTTTTGTTGTAAAATGGGACTAAAGAGGAGAAAAAGAAATGATATTAATGTAATCCCAAATTTTAGATGGGAAAGAAAAAGAGATTACCTGTAGATAGGTATGTAATGTATGCATAGGCAACAAGAAAATTGAAAGCTACACACAAAAATCTGGGTAATTTAAAACTCTTTTCTTTGTTTTTTTCCCCCCTAAATTTTCCAAAATTCCTACAATGAACCCAAACTATTGTTGTCTCATTGTCACTGGAAAGGTCCTGGGCCCAGAGTGGGTCTGCCTAGGCTGGCAGTGGTGTGTGGGTTCTTGACTTTGTACAGGAAAGATTTTACAGCACGAGTCCCGGTGATTTTGAGGTACGTTTATTAAAGCTGGGGCAGTGAAACAATAAAGGGCTTAGGATAGAAGAGGCAACAGGAGAGAAACAGATGCAGCTGCTTTGGCCTCTAGAAATGTTACAGGAAAGAAGTGAGTCAAGGCGGGGCTGCTGCTAGCTCACTGGGAAATCTGAGGAAAGGGGGCCTTAGGGACAGGGTCAGTGGGTTAGCTCGGGACACCTGCTGCTGCCCATTGCTCCCGTGGTTGCAAATTTCGTGGGGACCCTTGGAGTTTAGGAGAAAGGCAGCAAAAGTATACAACCGAGAAATGGAGGCGCATGGGCATACTCCAACAAGAGCACACACAGGCTTCCTTTATCTTGAGGGTTTTTATATCTATTTTCTAAAGGCAGAAAATTTAGGGGAGATCTCAACAGAATATTTATCAGCTCTCCAGGTCTGTCCTTCAGAATGCTGATTCATTGAAATGAACGGATAGAGGTGTCTAGGTCATGCTCTGGTCAGTTTCATTGAAAGA
>NW_006297833.1:453235-454426 GCF_000327345.1 Myotis davidii
GGCAGGTGTCCCCCGCACCCAGTCTGGAATGTGTAAACCATTTGCTCCTAGGCATGCTTGGTTAGGAAAGATAAGACCTTGCAATTTATTATTTGGCTGTAAATTGCTTGGCCAGTTTGTTTAGCTTTGTTTCCGTTTCTCCATTACACTTGCCAAGGCATTTTCCTAGCTTTTGCTGTCCTGCCTCAGTATAGTAAGAAAGGAAAAAAGCTTTCATGGGATGATGCAGAAACAAAGAAAAAAACACACCTGCCTAAAATGATAAAGAGGAGAAAAGTGACTGTACACAGACTCCAAAGCATCTCTGCTTTGGGAAAGATCATGATTAGGGGAGCTCTCCGGAGGACCACCGAACGGAGGGCCAACGTCCATCCTCCGCTGAGGGAGGGAGGAAAGGGAGCTCCACCGAATCCCGAGAAGTGGCTGATGCCCCTCAGGAGGGACACCCTGACTCCCCGCTGTTAGCTCTGGGAACTGATGACTCCCTTTCAACTGGTTGTGTCTTCTGTGCTTTAAAGAAAAGCTCTGTTAAGCTGTATTATAAAACTTAATCATGCTTTTCCTTCTTTTCCTCCCCTAACTTCTGTCTTCTTTCTCAATTCTTTTTCTCTCTAAACAACAACAAAAGAGTCACCAAATACAAAACATTTAAAACTGTTCTATTATGTAATTCTCTCGAGTGTTCTTCTCATTGTTGAGCTAGAGTGTTAACTAGTCCCCTATGAACTCGGCTGAAATGACAGATGTGGGTTTTTATCTAATGCCCCTTGACCTTCTCCCTCTTTGCACTCTTAAATAGACCCTTAATAAAACAGGCTCTGCAACCTGTAACTTCGTTCTTCTCCTGACATTCATTTGTAATTTTAAAATATGTTTAGTCAAATGACATTTATTTTCTAATTATAGCTATAAAGGAGAAAGTCCACCCATTGTTACAAAGGAGCAAAGTGTACTTCATGAGTTATTTGGAGCAGACATAAGGTGCTGTGCAAGAAATGAGCTGGGCAGGGAATGTACCAAGCTGTTCACTATAGGTAAGACCATAATGTTTCAGTGACTATTCCTTAGAAATGATCTGGGACTACTGCGACCGTTTAGGTCAGTGATGGTGAACCTTTTGAGCTCGGCGTGTCAGCATTTTGAAAAACCCTAAATTACCTCTGGTGCCGTGTCACATATAGAAATTTGTTT
>NW_006297833.1:457170-457986 GCF_000327345.1 Myotis davidii
TGACCTCCATGCTAACTTGCTATGAGAGTCAGCTGTGTCTGCAGTGGGAGAGCTTCTGTGCTGGATCTCTAGAGCTGTGCTAATCTAGCGTTTGCCTGAGGCTATCCGGCAAATGCCTCAGTGCAGTGCTTGAGCAGGGTGGGTCCCCGGGGATCTACAGGGTGGGCAGAGCGAGCAGTTATGGCTGCTCTCAGTCCTGTCCCCAGGGGCTCTGCCTCACAGAGTCCCAGCAACCTCTGCAAACCTCGGAGAGAAAGCTACCTGCGAGTTCCGACCAAAGCCAGACAGTCCCGCTTCTCCCGTTTGAGTCTGGGTCCCTAGAGACTCTCCCGGATCTGGAGCTCAGAGCCTGAAACTCCCTCCCGATTGAAAACAACAACCGCGCCCTCTGCCGCCAGCCCTCTCCGCGTGCACTCCGCACCTTAGTATTTCACTTCAGCACTGCGCCTCCTCTGAGTCTGGGTATGATATTCTCTTTCCTCCTAGTTGTAGAATATCCACTCAGCCAGCCTTCCTGTGGTTCTGGATGATGTCCGTTTGTCTTTTAGTTGTATTTTTGAAGTCTATTTAAGTCTTTTTAAAATTGATGTTGTACGTTTTTGTTAAGATCTATTATTCTGTCTTTGATAGTATTTCTACTGAGTGGTAACTCAGAAATTCTTTTAATAATATCATCCTTATTTTTCATATCATGAAATAGAGCTGGTGCACATCTTAGAAATGTTACCTTAATAAATTCTCCGTCACTGAGGGCTTTTCCATGCTGAGTATGGAGTGAGCAATACAGTAACTTGCTGATGGTAAATTTGTAGAGCA
>NW_006297833.1:458249-472179 GCF_000327345.1 Myotis davidii
TGTCTCCTAATGAACATGGCGATCAAGTGCGTCCGTTTGCCGAATGCACCCGAACGCACGGGAAGCTTACCCGAGGCACATGTTGACAATAACGAGGCCGTTTCCAGAATTGGGCATTTTGTCACTCGAGTAAAAATAAAATGTCATGAGTAAAGATTAATCTCTTTATAGTGCAATTCTTAACCTTTTTATATTAATGTCAATATTGGAACAATGTATCTTGGATGTTTTCACTATGTATCTTTGCTATGCAACACCGATGTACATGTTTACATCCGGTTTTAGAATTGCATTATTGATCATGAGTAACGTGAGTAATAATATTACTCGAGTGATGCCCAACTCTGGCCGTTGCGAGAGACAAATATTTGAATTATGCAATTTTTTGTCTCTGTCAATGCGTGTCACCCAAAATGAACCTATGACACGTGTCACGCATGTCATAGGTTCACCATCACTGGTTTAGGTAGTCATTCAACTTCAGAAATTTTATGTGCCCTTTATACCACTTTAAATGTAATATTATGGATTCTGTAAATGCTACAAGATTTAACAAAAACTAAATATTTTAAATTATTAGTTTTTAAAGATTAATAATATAATAAAAGATTCATGACATTTGCAATGATGTTAAAAACTTTATTCTTCAGAACGTTTGGCATATACTTTGTGATGAGTAAAAATCACTTTTTTTCTTACTTGGGATGTTTTCTTCTTCTAGATCTAAACCAGACTCCTCGGAACACACTGCCACAGTTATTTCTTAAAGTGGGGGAGCCCTTGTGGCTCAGGTGCAAAGCTGTTCATGTAAACCATGGATTTGGGCTCAGCTGGGAGTTAGAAAATCAAGCACTGGAGAAGGTAATATGACGCGTTTGCATTCTGAAAATGCTGAAACAGCCGACTGATAGTCCAGGTTAAAATCATTAAATCCATTTTGTTTTATTAAAACCTAGGGCAACTACTTTGAGATGAGTACCTATTCCACAAACAGAACTATGATACGGATTCTGTTTGCTTTTGTATCATCAGTGGGAAGAAACGACACTGGATATTACACTTGTTCCTCTTCCAAGCATCCCAGTCAGTCAGCTTTGGTTACCATCGTAGGTAATGCAGGCTGCGCATGCAACCTTTATTCATATTTTTAGTTGCTTTGGTGTGGACTGTGAGGTATGTGCTGTGAATTCTGATTTCAATATAATGTTAGTGTCAAGAGCTGAGAAAGACACTGAGTCAGAATAGCTTTGCAAACATAAGCTTCCTTTTCCAGTCAAGCCCGACTGAATGTCACTGCCTTCGTAATTGCCTCATCATACTATGACCATCTGTTTGTGGAATTTTGTTTTCCAGTAGAAGTTCCTTAAGGACAGGAGTAACTCCTCCTATCCTTGTAGTCCCAGGACTGGAAGAGAGCCTGACACAAAACAGGCAGTTGATAAATGCTTGTTCTAAGATCTGAGAGGGCAGTGAACAATGAGGGATCTGGACAAGCACTACCTGTGTTGAAATTTGGGTGAAAGATGGAGGATTTGAAAATAATCATGCTTTTTATTTAGATTAGGTGGCAGCCTTCAACTGTAATGAACAGGCTAAGAAATGAAATGATTCTCTCATCACACTGATAAGGAAGTATTCTACAGGGAAGCCTTGTGAATATTGGTGGCTAGCCTGTTCTTTCACTTGTGCCCTGCGGTTACTTTTTGTAGTATGTGTCACTGAGGCAGCTGTCTGACTGAGGACCCCTACTCTGTACATGGTTGGCTGGGCTGGGGGAGCCCTTTTTACCTTTTGAAATTGTCTGCAAAAATCTATAGGTTTATTAATACATTTGGGGAGGGAGAGACTCAATTATTTACATTCAATTCTTAAAGGAATCTTAATTCTGGAAGGTGATGAGCTCAGGCTTATAACGGGATAGGTATCCCGTATTTCTTAGACTAGCAAATCTAACCTGCAGCATGAATTTTCTTGCATTAAACTGATGAATAAAAATGTATTTATCTTCTCCATATATTTCCATAAATGTTTGGTGGTTGTTGTTGTTGTTTTTTTTTTACAGAAAAGGGATTTATACATGCTTCCAAAACAAATGAAGAGTATGAAATTGACCAGTATGAAGAGTTCTGTTTTTCTGTCAGGTTTAAAGCATACCCACAAATCAGATGTACATGGACCTTCTCTAGAAAATCATTTCCTTGTGAACAAAGTGGCCTTGATGATGGGTACAGGTGAGATGACACAGCTCCAGGTCTCGGCATCACCTTCACACAACTCTTTTGTTGCCCCAGCAGAAGAGTGGTTTTGTGTCGTGAATTGGTATATTATTGAGTTGACACTGAAGACAGCACATGTGCAGACACAGTAACAGAGAGTTTTATAGTCAGTTCAGATAGTGTAACCCACTGCATGAAAAATGGAATGATTCTGGCTGGTGTGGTTCAGTGGTTGAGCATCGACCCATGCACCAAGAGGTTGCCAGTTCGATTCCTGGTCAGGGCACATGCCCAGGTTGCAGGCTGATCCACAGTGGGAAGTGTGCAGGAGGCAGCCAATTGATGATGTTTTCTCTCATCATTGAGGTTTCTATCTCTTTCTCTCTCTCCCTCTCCTTCCCCTTTTTCTCTCTAAAATCAATAAAAACATTTTTTTTTAAAAGAAAAATGGAAAGAATCCTATTTGCGCAAGGTTTCGTGGCATTTTCTGAGTCACCAGATTGTTACTTCCTATTTGAGAATGCATGCTGCAGTGAGCACACCAACGCTCCCTCCACACATTTGCAGAGGATTGAGGAAGTAAAGCCCTTCAAAACAGGAAAACATTACCTATCACTGTATTGGTTTGTCTTCAAAAAATTGGTGCAGAAATTGCCGAATAATCAATGCTAAAGGATTTGTACAACTGTATTAGGGGTTCTCTTATGGGAGAAATTCTTCATTCCTTTTTTGGAAAACAAAGATCTTTTTTTCCCTTTGTCTTTTCTATAGCTATGACGCCTTTTATCTCTTGAAAGGAATCCTGTGCAACTTGGTTTCAGACTAGACTGTGACTGAGAGGCACTCTGTTCTGAGGTCTGTGCCCTGACTGATGAACAGTCCCCTAACTCAGGGCCTCTCAGCAGCAGTGCTGCGGACATCTTGGGCTGGTAATAATTATTCTGGGGCCTCTCCTGTGCATTGTAGGGTGTTTAACAGCATCCCTGGCCTCCACCCACTGGATGTCAGGAGCACCACCACCCCCAATTGTGACAACCAAAATTATCTCCAGACATTGCCACACATCCCTAGTGAGGAAAACATTGCTGGGGTTAAGAAACACTGCCTTAGACGGATCACCTCATTGCCATAAGCCCTTATTCTGAATCATCAAACATGAACGTAGGAGGTCGGGAGTCAGCCCCTCTCCTAGTTGAATTGACTACCTACCACAGGCCTGTGTTCAAAGGCCCTCAGAGCTTTAACTCTCCCCTCCCTCTGTGTTGTGGCCTAGTGTCAGGAGCACTTGACACTATGGGATTCTCTTTTAACCCAATTCAAAGAGATAAAAATACCAGTTCCGTTTAGTTCAATGAATATTTCCTTATTATCCTCTTGATGGGCTTGATTCTGTGTGGGGCTGCAAGGGTGAATAAGGTAATGTTTCCCTCCCCATCCCCCTCAGTCTTACATAGGCACTTGTAAGTGCCAGAGGCCACCTGGGAGATCACTGCTACTGTGCTGGAGGACATCAGGTACAATCTCTTAAGATTTTACAGATTCATTGATTAGTGGACCATGTTTCTGATATATGGGCCATGGGCCAATTAGTAGGCTAGTTAATTTGATTTCATTCCATGATCACAGTCTGCATTCCTGACCCCAAGTAATTATCTTATAACTACCCAGCCAAGTGAATGAATCAGCACTTGTCCTGATTCCCATAGTGTGTTGTACCTCTCATTTGTCATGACCTGGTGATGTAGTCAAGCTCTCTGTGTATTGAATCTCACCAGTGAGTATATAAGCTCCCTAAGGGATAGGTTCTCTGCCATTTCTCTATCCTGGTATAATGCCTCCTTCAGTCAAGGGGGGTTTAATAAATGAATGAATTGTTGTCACCCCTGGAGAGCAACTCAAAGTGCGTAACCTGGGCCAAAGATGTATCAGTGCATCCTTTTTGCATGGCAAGGACCACATACATGCACTTACCATAACAGTGTTCAATTTATTTTAAAAAGTTATTGAAGAACTATAGTGTTTGTTGGTGATAATGATGCACCAGGGATGATGGGCTACTTAATACAAATACATAGGGAAGATGGCACCTCCTTCTTCCTGAAAAAGGTGGTCAAAATATTGCATAAAAATGAACAACCAAAATGTCAGTACTGCCGTAACCGGTTTGGCTCAGCGGATAGAGCGTCGGCCCGCGGACTGAAGGGTCCCAGGTTCGATTCCGGCCAAGGGCATGTACCTTGGTTGCAGGCACATCCCCACTAGGAGCTGTGCAGGAGGCAGCTGATCGATGTTTCTCTCTCATCGATGTTTCTAACTCTCTCCCTCTCCCTTCCTCTCTGTAAGAAATCAATAAAATATATTTTAAAAAATCTTAAAAACAAAATGTCAGTACTAGTGCTCTAAATGTCTTTTGCTGTTCACAAGTCTCTGTTTTGAGATAAGCCATGAGATAAGACTAAATTGTAATGAGTTCTTTTCAACTTTTTATCATAAAATGTTTCAAATTTGCCAGTAAACTCAAAGAATAGTACAGTAAGCATCCTTTTCCCACCACCTAGATTCAACAGTTCAGTCAAACTGAATTTTGTTGTGAAGTACAGTATTTAGTGTTGTAAGAGATGATACAGTGTTTATATGTAACTGAAAGGTTTATGTAAAAACTTCACTCCTGAAAAAGCTTTGATGTGGTCATAGTGTGTGTGCCAGAAGTCTCTCAGCTTCCCTACCTTCACAGCTTCGTTTCTCCAATTTACTTCCTCAAATATTACCCTGCGGCTGATTAGGGCTTGCCTGGATGTGTTTACACTTTACTAAACTGTAACTTTCCAGCGGTCCTGATAGCCTGGTCTTGAGAAAAGGTTCTAGGACATTTCATCTGTTTGTTTGCGTAATTTCTTATCTCTGTAGACTGAAATATAAACAAATCTACCTTAGCTGTTCTTACTTTCATGATTAAAAAAACCAACAACCCCGAATTATTAGAATTTTACAATTATTTAATAAATTCCTCTGAAAGACTCTTCTTAGACCTCCGCAGAAACTTCCGTTGGAGGAAGACAGGATCGCCCACTTCCTGACCCATGTCTTTCTGTGCTGGTCAAGCCACCTCAGTGCTGCCACCTCAGTCCTGCCAGTTCTCAGCTCTCCAGTTTCAGAAGCGCTCAGCCTCCCTAGTGCCCATTTTATTATTCTCTGCATTCTGATTTGACTTTGATAATCTCTCGTTCTTTGAGTAAAACACTTTTTACTTTATTGTCAAATGACTCCCTGAGCCACTAGAAAGAGCCTGCCCTTGCTCAACTCCCTCAAGGTGCTAAGTGGAAAATAAAAATGACCTGCATGTTGGCTGTACAGAGGGGAAAACCCTTTTCATAGCTGTAATGAGAATACATCTCCTTAGTCACCAAGGTATGATGTCAGTGTAAATTCCAATTCACTCAACTCCCGTCTCAGGCCAGCTGACCATTTTAGAAAAACACCAGGGGAAAGAGGAAGCCGTGAATCTCTCCGTCACCTAATCGGTTAGTCCCTTTGGAATTTCCAGGAAGGTTCAATGACGCAGCTGTTTCTATTGCTAGGATTGGCTGTCTTAAACAGAAGGACAGGCAGCTTGAAATGACCTGGATATTCAGTCTGTTTAGATCACTTTCCTACCTGGAAGCGTGAGAACATTTGAGATGATATGTGCTTGACACCATGGCCAGTGATTCTCAATAAAGGCAGCACAAAAGCCTTAGGAGGGAAAGTGTTCACAAAACATTTTGCTGTGGGCAGCACGACAATCAATAGTTCTGTCGGTAATTTCTTTTTCTATCACATTGATGGGTGCTTTTGGCAAGGTCCCTGGCTAACCACATGGCTTCTTTCTTTTTTTAATCTCTTTTTATTCCTTTTCAGGGCCTTTGGCTATTGTCCAGTGAGAATTACATTTCCCCTTATAGAGGCTCACATCTTTCTCTTCTTGGACCACATACACTCTGTCTCCCTAAAGGCTGGAAATCACATATTTACTTTTCTCCCTAGTGTTATAGTTTCGCTTTTCTCCAATCTTTCTACCACTTCCGCTTCATCAGTCATGCCCTTCTTGTTGTCCAGAAGTAGGCCAGGATAAGAAATTCCCATTTTAATTCTTTTAAAATATTTATTGTTAAATTACAGTTGATATACAATATTATATTGGTTTCAGGTGTGTTACATTAGTGATTTGACATTTATATGCCTTACGAAGGGATCACCACAATAAATCTAAGTACCCATCTGATACCATACATAGTTATTACTTATCACTGATTCTATTTCTTGTGCTGTACTTTACATACCTGTGATTTATTTTGTAACTAGTAATTTGTACTTCTTAATCTCCTTCCCCCTTTTCACCTGTCCTCCCACACTCTTTTTTTTTAAAATATATTTTTATTGATTGTTTACAGAGAGGAAGGGAGAGGGATAGAGAGCTAGAAACATCAATGAGAGGGAAACATCGATCAGCTGCCTCCTGCACATCCCCTGCAGGGGATGTGCCCGCAACCAAGGTACATGCCCTTGACCGGAATCGAACCCAGGACCCTTCAGTCCGAAGGCTGACGCTCTATTCACTGAGCTAAACCGGTCAAGGTCCTCCCACACTCTTTTTTAAAAAAATGAATTTTAGAGAATAGAAGGGAAAGGGAGAGAGAGAAAAACATTGTTGTTCCACTTACTTATGCATTCATTGGTTGGTTTTTGTACGTGCCCTGACTGGATATTGAAGCCTATACCTTATATCAGGATGACGCTCTAACCAACGAGCCACGTGGCCAGGGCTATTCCTACTCCATTTTACTTCTTCAGCCTTCTTGTTACCAAGGCAGACAAAAAACTTGTTAAATGCTCATAGAGCAATGAATTCTATCATCGCTATACACAGTCAGAATTACTTTTTAGTTGCGGAGTTAAGGATGCACAACATTGAAGTCATGGTCTCATAACTGCTCAAAAGTTGCTAACTGTGCAATTTGAATCTTGCATCAATTGGTGTTCTGGTCCCTCCTTCATCTCCATATCCAATCAAACACCTGCTTTCTCTTTTTTTCCGGGTGCATCTTGGATTTGCTCTCTCCTCTCCTTTCCCATTTTCCCTACCTTAGACAACACTCATCTTTTCATGCTCTGTTCAAGTCTGAACTTTTACTTCTCTCCTAGGACTTCCCACATTATACTAGTACTGTAACTGCTTATTGACTTGCCTGCCTTCACCACCAAACTGCAATTCTGTGAGAACAGAAATCTATTTTTTCTAACTCACTGTTGTATTTCTGATTCCTCCCACAAATAGGCTCTACCGATGATGGTAGAATGAATGAATAAATGCATGAATGAATGAATGAACGAATGAATGAATTCCTGGGTTACAACACTGCCTCCAGATTTCATTCCAATAAACTTTTCCGACTGCCTTCAGTCTAAATTAAGGTACTGTTCCTGATAATCCTCCCCTGCTCAGGATCCATAGCACCTTCTGCTTTCTCTATCAGATCTAAATAATTCAGCTGGGTTTTCAAGTCCTTGTTACGGGCTTTCCCCTACCCATTTAGCCTTCTTTCACCCCCTCTCCCTGCACATTTCAACAAGCACCCCTGCTCAGTCCATTGGCCTCCCCATTGCTCTCCTTTAATAAGGCCGTATGAATTCCCACCTTATCTCTAAGTCCTGCCCTTTCCTCCTCATTGGATGTCTGTGCTTCTGCCCTCTCGTTAAAACGAACTCATCTGGCCCTAGCTGGTTTGGCTCAGTGGATAGAGCTTCAGCCTGCAGACAAACGGGTTCCGGGTTCAATTTTGGTCAGGGGCAAGTACCTCGGTTGTAGGCTCCTGGCCCTGGTCAGGGGCATGCAGGGGGCAACCAATCGATGTATCTCTCTCACATCGGTGTTGCTCTCTGTCTCTCTCTTTCTCTTCCTCTCTCTCTAAAAATCAATGGAAAAAATATTCTTGGGTGAGGATTAAAAACAAAAAAACACCTAATTTATCTTTGAAGACCTAGCTCAAGTCCCACTTCTATAAAGCCATTGGAACTTGGCCTATCTATACTGTCCTCTGATCAGTTCATCTTCTCTTGGCCTTATTTTATTGTTTAATGTTATAACTATTCTGTTTATGTAGGTTTTGTCCATCTACCTGTATATGATATATTTGAGGACAAGAGCCATATTTTATATGTTTTTTTTGCATCCTATATGTCTCCTAGTTTATGGCTGGCCTCCACTCCGGGCCTTCCTGTTTACATTTCTACCCTACCCATATGTAGTCTTTTAAAAAAAGACAAACAACAAAAACTTCAAGTAGTCTGTATAGAGGAAGCCTCATTAAATAACTTCTGAGAAAGCCTTGGATTTTTTTAATCTAAGGGAAACTTTATTTCTGTGAACAAAACTTCATTTTATTAATTTTTAAAATCGATTTTAGGGAGAGGGGAAGGGAGGGGGAGAAAGAGAGAGAGAGAGAGAGAGAGGGAGATTTTGATTTGTTGTTCCACCTATTTATGCATTCATTGGTTGTTTCTTGTATGTGTCCTGACCAGAGATTGAACATGCCACCTTGGTGTATACAGAAGATGCTCTAAGCAACTGAGCTACCCGGCCAGGGCCTGAACTTTCTTTTATCTTGTCAATGCATGAAGGCATATTCAACACTATTCCTACCTTTCCTACACTATCCTACATCCCACTACAATAGCCAGCATCCTATACACATGGTAGACATGGTGGATAACCCCCAAGATCAAGTTATCCATGTCAAAATGTGTTGAGTGGTGGATGAGCACTCCAAGTGGATACTAGAGCCTGCTGAGACTGCCCAAAGATTTTGTACAAATGCAGTTGATGTGAGCCCTCATCACTGTTAATTACTATTTAAGTTAAGGGTTCTTCCTAGGTCTTGCTTTGGACCAATGCTAGAGAGCTATTCTTTTAGGAAGTAAGGGAGTTACAATCTCCTCTACCTACAGAGGTTTTCCATATTTCTGGGAAGTTGGACTAGTCCCGAATGTGTGGAGCAGTAGGGTTGGGAACCTTCTTGTCTCTCTGAGGAGCCCAGTCTAGATCAGTGTGTCTCAACTTTTTTTTTTTTAAATATATTTTATTGATTTTTTACAGAGAGGAAGGGAGAGGGATATAGAGTTAGAAACATCCATGAGAGAGAAACATCGATCAGCTGCCT
The DNA here is from genome assembly GCF_000327345.1 of Myotis davidii. NCBI lineage: Eukaryota > Metazoa > Chordata > Mammalia > Chiroptera > Vespertilionidae > Myotis > Myotis davidii. Next base: position 467,662 of record NW_006297833.1, read on the forward strand.
CCTGCATATCCCCCACTGGGGATGTGCCCACAACCGAGGTACATGCCCTTCACCGGAATCGAACCTGGGACCCTTCAGTCCGCAGGCCAATGCTCTATCCACTGAGCCAAACCGGTCAGGGCCTGTGTGTCTCAACTTTTAATTTGCATATGAACCACATTAAAATGCAGACTCTGAGTCAGTAGGTTCCGTTGGGGCCTAAGATTTTGTATTTCTAACAAGCTCCCAGGTAATACAGGTGCTGATGCTGCCTGTCCACGGACCCCACTGTGAGTAGCAATGGCCTAGTATAAAGACACCTCCTTGTCCATTGAACTTTAGAGAGTGTCTCAAGGGAGTTCCCTCCCATGCACACCATCATTCAGCATCTCCTGTAAGAATTGGGCTAAGTCTGTTTTTAATTCTTTTCCAAACAGCATATCTAAGTTTTGCAACCACAAACACCAGTCAGGAGAATACACCTTCCACGCAGAAAATGACGATGCCCAGTTCACAAAAATGTTCACGCTAAATATAAGAAGTAAGTTAAATTATTAAGAAATTTAATTTAAGTCTTATAACTCCTTAACTGCTTATTATCTATGACCAGAAAGAGCTAAGTAATGGTTTAGAAACAATACTGTAAGACTTTTTATATACTGAAGCGTTTTGAAATTTTACTTTCGTGCCTACTGGCTTCATTTATACCTATTTCTCTTTCTGTGTTCATCCTTTGAAGCCAAGAGACTTATTCCATGCCTGTAAATGTGTTTAATGTTGTGACTATTGACTAGTACTTTGAAAGATCATGTTAAGGAAAGGCTGAAAGTCATATTACCTGCCATTTCCTTGTTTTAATAATTTTTGTTTCTCTGATCTATGAGAAGACGGGAATACATTTTATTGGAATTTTTGCAGATGCTTCTGAAGCTAAAAATCATTTTGAGGTGTTCAGGTATTTAAAAGTATATACCTTAGCTCTCTATGGAGCCTGGCAATGGGGAAGTGGTGTTCTGCAGGTCAGCGTAGGGCTGCCTATGCAGAAGGTTACATGCCTGGGAAAGAGGGAACAAGCAGAAGTCTTGCATCATTCTGCGTGAGACACCTCCCAGAAGCACAAACTGCTCGGAGTAAATGGGCAGCCTATATGAAACTGACTTTGAAGCCATTTGGAAAGTACTATACTACATGAGCCTATTTTTCATGTTATTCTCTACAGGGGAACCTCAAGTGCTGGCCAACACATCAGCAAGTCAAGTCTCTTGTTCCTCAGATGGATATCCATTACCATCTTGGACCTGGAAGAAGTGTTCAGACAAGTCTCCCAAGTAATAAAGACTCTGGTATCTCTTACATTGGAAGAACATGAAACACACTCTCCCTGACATATTGGTTCTTTCTCATGAATACAGTTCAAGAAGAAATGGCTAAGCGTTTAAAATGCTTACCTTCTGAGTCCACCATAATCCTACATGGCCATAGATTATGTCTGATAACTTATGATAGAGGAATCTCTTTTTGAGCTCACTGGAGAAACCATGACTTCCAGTCTGAGGACAGCCCCACCTATCTAACCTGCTTCTCTGTCTGCCGTTTCCTTTTAGCTGCACAGAAGAAATCACGGAAGGAATTTGGAATAGAAAGGCTAACAGGAAAGTATTTGGACAGTGGATATCGAGCAGTACACTGAACATGAGTGAGGCCATCAAAGGGTCCCTGGTAAAGTGCTGTGCGTACAATTCCCTGGGCACATCTTGTGAAACAATCCACGTAGGCTCGCCAGGTACACAGCAGCCACTATTGTAACAAACCACCTCCAGGAATTCCCCACTAGGAGTTAGTGCCAGTTCATTTTTATTGGGGGAATTTTTCAAGAACCTGTAGGTTCAGCATGTGATGCAAGAAGGCTTTCTGAGTTAGGCAGGAATCCCCAGTGAACGCACACTGCTGCGTAGTTCAGGGGCAGAGTGACTGTTGTGTCAGGTTATTAAGACCAGGAGTGATGTAGGTAGAACCATCAATTCCCAGAACAGTGAATATCTCCTGAAAGACCCAATTTTAGAAAAATAGACTTAGTAATTTGGAGCGGCTACCATTTTCCCTTTTGCTTAATCTCCTTATTTGCCCTTAGCTTGCCGTTTTATAATTTTTAGTTTTGTTTTTAAAGCCATCCTAAGTTAATCTTGAAATCCGGCTGCCTACACTTACCATGCAGAATCGCCAGCATCCTTTAACGAAGTTTTCCATATTCATACAATAGAATGCCTTCAATATCTTTTTTTAATTTGACTTGTCTATCCTGTGGGTTTAAATAGATGTAATTCTTACAATCCTAAGAATGGGTTCAGGATCACATACAATTTTCTAGGAAGGAAACTATTCCTTTATACTACCATCCCCTGATTTTCCATAGGGAGTGGAATATTTGCAGGAGCGTGTAAACTAGCAAATCCTGGTAACTCAAGCAGGATGCGTGAGATCACGATGAGCGTTCACTGTCATGTCAATCAGGAATCCTAAACTTTTTTGTTGCAGGACCCTTCCCTCTCTTCCAGGACAACATCTCATTCTATGCCACCATTGGGCTCTGTGTCCCCTTCGTGGCCGTTTTAACCATGCTCATTTGTCACAAGTACAAAAAGGTAAAAAGTCCTACCCTGAACCCCCAAACTCAAAGGGAAACGTTTATCATGGTTTCCTGGTTCTGAAGATCTGCCTGTTACTAACAGACTCATTTCATCTCTGAAGCAATATAGGTATGAAAGCCAACTGCAGATGGTACAGGTGACTGGTTCTTTGGATAATGAGTACTTCTACATTGATTTCAGAGAATATGAATATGATCTCAAATGGGAGTTTCCAAGAGAAAATTTAGAATTTGGTAAGAATCAAATGGTCCAGATGTTTCCATAGCATTTCATTTCTGTGGGAAAATCTTGAACTTGTACTTATTCACCGTTTCTCTTACAGGGAAGGTGCTAGGATCAGGTGCTTTTGGGAAAGTGATGAATGCAACAGCTTATGGAATTAGTAAAACAGAAGTCTCCATCCAGGTTGCTGTCAAAATGCTGAAAGGTACAGTGGAATGATAGCCACAGAGATGGGTGGTACAGGCTCCACCTCCTCTCCTCTTTCCCATCTTTTTTTTGTGGGTACTGCTCGCCATTCTTCAAAGCTGAAAAGGAAGTGACTCGGGGGTTAATATCAACCAAATCATGAATATAAAATGCAAGCCAGAACACAAAACTCCACCTCTTCTTCCTCTTCTCTTTGTTTAGTGTTTTTTTTTGGGGGGGTGGGGGCGGGATGGGAGGGGTGGGAAAGCTTCGGTATTTGGGAATATTGTTGCTACAGGCATATGTCATTCTGCCATTTTGACATAGACTCTGAGGAGAAGAGCAAAGTGGAGCGTTCTGTATGGTTTCTCACTCCTTACTCTATCCACTCGCATGTGGCTCACACCTACACCCCTCCCCTTAGTCTTGCTCACTTGGCAAGATCCCTTGCCCACGCCCCCGGCTTTTGCAAAGGTGGTCAGTGACCTCCAATGAACTAAAGTCTATTGGGCGTTTTTCAGTCCTCATGTGACTTGAATTTTTAATAAACAGGCAGGATTGACTTTTCTCCATCTTTAAATGCCTTTTTTCCTTTGGTTTCCATGTCACCATTTTTTCTGGTTTCCTCCTACTTGCGGACTGTTTCACAGCCCTTTGCTGGCTGTCTTCTGCCCAGTTCTTTATGTGGGGTTCTGGAAGGCTCGCTCCTGAGTCCCCTTCCATTTTCCCCCCACATGCTCACCACAGGCCGTCTCAACCACACCTGGGACTTTACCCTTACACCAGTGTTCTCATGGCCGCATCTTTCTTCTAAGCTTCAGGATCATGTATCCAAATGCTTGGCTGTCTCTAAAGTCCCTTTAATTCAGCTCATCCAAACTGAACTCCTCCAACCCTTTCCGCACCATTGGGCAAACCAGAAACCTAGGCCTCATCCTTGAAACTATCCCCATTCTAACACCCAGAAGCTATTCCCACCAGGTTTCTGCTGAGTGTCTTTCAGCCCATCCTCTCTCTGATCTTTATCACCACCATCCTAGTCCAGCTTCATCTCTTCTGAATAACCGCCATGGCTTGCCAAGCAGCTACCCTGTATGCACTCCTGCTTCCTTTCAGATTCTCCATGCCGAAGCCCAAGTGATGGTTATGAAACGCAAAGCAGACCTTGTCATTTTCCTACCTCACATTTCCAGTTGCTTTCAATTACTCTTAAAATACACTACACAGCCCTGCATGGTTTGGCATCTGTTCACTGCTCCACCCTGAACTCTCGCCCTTCTTTCAGTTCCTCCAGAGCCCAGTGCCCCCTCCCATCCCAGAGCCTTGCCCAGGCTGAGCCTCTCTGCTCACCCTTCCCCTTCCACATTGTGCTTGCCCACTCCTCCCTCAGATCTCGGCTTAAATATCACTTCCTCAGGAAACTTTCTCTCACACCAAAGATGAGATCAAGTTTCTTGCTAGATGCTGTCCTAGATCTCTGTAG
>NW_006297833.1:472218-474262 GCF_000327345.1 Myotis davidii
ATGATATTCTCTTTACTCCTAGTTGTAGAATTTCCACTCAGCCAGCCCTCCTGTGGCTCTGGACGTTGTCCTTTCCCTGGATCAAGCTTAATTTGACTTAGTTGTTCCAGGCAGCAATCTCTGGTGTTAACCTATGCCGCCATCTTCGGTTCTTCTCAATTACTCTTAAAATACACTACACAGCCCTGCATGGTTTGGCATCTGTTCACCGCTCCACCCTGAACTCTCGCCCTTCTTTCAGTTCCTCCAGAGCCCAGTGCCCCCTCCCATCCCAGAGCCTTGCCCAGGCTGAGCCTCTCTGCTCACCCTTCCCCTTCCACATTGTGCTTGCCCACTCCTCCCTCAGATCTCGGCTTAAATATCACTTCCTCAGGAAACTTTCTCTCACACCAAAGATGAGATCAAGTTTCTTGCTAGATGCTGTCCTAGATCTCTGTAGACACCCCGCCCCCCCCCCGCCACACACACACATACACACATAGTATTTATCACAATATGTAATGATGTCTATGTTTAATTACACAATTAATGTCTCATGTGCCACATTAGTCTGTATGCCTTACGAGGGCCGGGTCTGCATCTGTTTGCTATGGTCTTTTCTTCCTTGGTTTTTGCCCTTTTTATTCTTTCAATATAAAATGTTCTCTCTACTTCCTCACTGTGCATTCACCTGATTAATTCCTATTTTTCCTCAGTCTCAACATAGACATTTGGTGTCCCTTCCCTCTCCGTTTGAAGGCTAGGTTCAGTGTCCCTCTGGTGTGACCCCACAGCACCCTTACATTCATTTGCTGTATTGCATTTATCATACTACTAGAGGCCCGGTGCATGAAATTTGTGTACAGGTAGGGTTCCTTGGCCTGGCCAGTGATCAGGGTCGATCAGGTTCCCTGCCTCCCGGCCTCCCTGCCTCCTCCTTGCCCCCCTCCCTCAGCACCCTGCCACTGGTCGCCTGCCATGTTTCGCGCCGCCCCTCTGGTGGTCAGTGCACATCATAGTGAGTGATCAAACTACCAGTCTCTTGATCGAACTCCCGAGGGGACAATTTGCATGTTAGCCTTTTATTATATAGGATATTGTAATTGTTTGTTCATGTCTTCCTTTTCCAGGAGACTCTAAGCTCCAGGAAGGCAGGGGCTGTGTCTTATCTATCATTTATTCCCCCAGTGCTTGACACATGCTTCATACACAGTAGGCACTCAATAAATATTTGTTCAATGAATGAATAAATGTTAAGTAATAGTTATGAAAGTGCTTTGAAAAAGTTAAGCATGCCATAAAATGTATTATTTTGGTTATGAGGAATAAGACACAAACATTCAAAAGCCACATGTCCCTGTACAACCTGAAGCAGAAGAAAACATGAGGTTCTAGTGGGCCACAATGCACACTGGGCCATCATGCCCCAGACAAGATGTTGGAAATAAGACTGCCCTGGCAGCATCGATGCTCTGGAAAAGACATCATAAAGGCTAGGATGTCCTCCAGGACAAAATAGTATCTAATAAAATAGACCTGGAACTATCTAATACAACCTTCATTGAATGTAAAGAAAAGTAACTATGTTTGTAAGAAATAATAAATTAATAGAGGGATGAGTGCCTGGTGCCTAGAACTTGGAGAGGGAAGTCCAAAGATCCTGTCATTGCCTCTAAGGCTCCAGCACCTACCTGGGCCAGGGTGCCCTGACCAGCTGGCATTTCAGCCTCAGTGAGAAAAGACCTTTGAGTTCCTCAATAACTACCCTCATGCTATGCATCTAAGCAAAATTATGAGTACAAACTATCTAGACTTTTCTCCAGGGAGAGAATACATAGACCAATGGTTACATTATAGCCTATTCACCAGTTATATTTCTCATTATTAATTAACTAGAGGCCCAGTGCACAAAAATTTGTGCACTCGGGGGGGTGGAAGGGGTCCCTCAGCCCAGTCTGTGCCCTCTCACAGTCTGGGACTCCTCGGGAGATAAGGACCTGCTGGCTTAGGCCTGCTCCCAGGTGGCAGAGGGCAGGCCCAATCTCTAGGTGCAGCCCGTGGTCTG